>NW_026739082.1:10000-22500 GCF_030273125.1 Centropristis striata
CAGGATGTGTTTTGTGATGCAGTTTTTAAATGTGACTTTCTATTAGTTTGACAAGTTAAAGAGTATTAAACAGGTGAGGTAGTTTTATCAGTAGAGTGTTCCAGCAGCAGGACGTGATAACGACGATCATCAGGACGGCTCGTCTTAAAGAAGTAAAGATGGTAAGAATAAAAGGGTTTTATTATAGGGACTTAAAATAAAATACATTTGAAGGAATTAACATTATAAAATAATGGATTTTCCCAACAATTAAAAGAAACTTTAAATCTCAATCTCAATGTATTTACACAATATAGAATTTCAGTTTGTGGAAAGAAAAAGAAATAAAGTTGGAGTATTTCCGGACTTTATGTTTTAAACTTGAATACAAATTGACCCGATCGCTTGTCACCATAATGCTGGACTTCAACACACACACACACACACACACACACACACACACACACACACACACACACACACACACACACACACACACACACACACACACAGAGAGAGAGAGGAGTCAGACAGGGGTGAGTGGAAGATAAATGGAGATGTTTAATGAGTTTCTTCTCCTCCTCTCCTCCCTCTCTCCTCTCACCCAATGATCACTGAGAAAAGTGAGTGAAAGTGCTGCGTTTAATTAATGAAGCATGTAGGGGAGAGATAGTGTGTGTGTGTGTGTGTGTGTGTGTGTGTGTGTGTGTGTGTATTTGGGTGATTTATTGCAGTGTGTTGTGCCCTTAAGGTCAGTCTGAGTCATGAGTCAGTTCTGGTCTGGATGTCAGACACACATCCAGTCTCTTCACAACAACAGAGAGAGTGTGTGTGTGTGTGTGTGTGGGTGTGTGTGTGTGTGTGTGTGTGTGTGCGTGTGTGTGTGTGTGTGTGTGTGTGTGTGTGTGTGTTCAGGTACATATTTATGAGTGCCAGCATCATGTTGTTTCATAAAACCAATTTGAAGAAATAATCTTTTCCCACCTAAAGGCTGTCCTATCATCTGTCTGGGTTATATTATATATTATATATTATATATTATATATTATATATTATATATTATATTGTCTGGAGTATCTGTTGCTTTGCTTTTGCTATTTCACATCAAAATTTACCTGAAATATAGAAGTGTGTATAAATATTCAACAGTTCATTCATGTAATAATATCCATATAAACTGGAAATCAGCATCAAATCAATTGCAAAAATATTGTCTAAAGACTGCCAGGTTAATTTGATCCTGATTTAATTTGATTATTTCCACTTAATGATTTGTCAAAACGGCACCAGAACACAAAATAATTCATTATGTGTTTAAACTGTAAGAGAAGAGGAGCGAAGGAATTTCACTTCAGTTTGACACTTATTTTAATATAACAGTAAACTTGTAGTTACTATTTAAAAAACATTTGTTCTCATAGGCAGAAAAAATATATTCAAAGCAAATAATTACCAGAAAATATGTTATTTGGACTTTTGATCTCATTGAGTGGGAGAAATTAAAGACAGCAGAAGTTGAATATGCCGTGACTTTGTTTTATTTTGTATTATTTATTCATGTGTTGCAGGTTATGGGACGGTTGCCTTCGACGGAGCCGGTAACTACGGTCACACCCCGACACACCACAGCTCCCAGTTCTCCAACCATTCCTTCAAACATGAAGACTCTCTAACCCAGCAAAGCACTATGGGTAAGTCAGTTTATCAGTCTGATTTAATGTACAACTCCACTTATGTCATGCAGCTCAAAGTATAAAAATCTAAAAAAAATAAAATAGTTAAAAGTTTTTTTTTTATAAAAAGAAAAAAATATTAAAGTGTAAAATATTAAAATCAATGTCATGTAAAACCATTAATTTATATGTAGGTCTTTCCATTGTACATTAAAAAGTTTTAACGTGCATTTTTCCAATGAAAAAAGAGTAAATTATCCTCATTGAACCATGCAAAGAACACCACTGCACTAAATACTGACTGAGTTAGTTATTAATGAAATATAAACAATGCTTATTTTTTAGTTTCACTTTTGGATGATTAGACATGCCCCGGGTTATTGCTGCTCCTGAGAAAACAAACATAACATAACAGGAGGGTTAAAAATGCCATACACTGTAAAAAAAAGATAAACAATAGCTACTCAATAAAATTGAGGCAACAGATTGCAGATCACAATATTATTAATTAAATCTAACTACGTCACAAGTTGAGTTAATAACTTAACAGGAAGTGCCTGTCAATTAAAAACGGACTAATTCTATTGTGTTGGATTCATTCAAAATTCTCTTGATTTAGAATTACAGACACATAAAGATTATATTTAATGTGGTCAAAATAAGTAGATTCTATCTCAAACATTTTATATTAAAGTTACTTAAACAACTGCCTCAAAATCAAGGACACATTTATATTTAATACATTTTATCAAATATATGAAGTAAAATGAAATGACTACAGAATAATTTATTACAGTGTAGTGTCAAGCAAACTGGATAAACGGATAGAAAAGGTTGAAGTGACTTTAACTTTGTAGATTTATTCACCAACATGAATCAGAAACACAGTATCAACCAGCAGTTTGGATTCTGTCCGCTTTCTGGTCATTTGAGCTTGTTTGTTGACTACTTTTAATATTAAAAATTAACATAATTGATTTATTTAGAATTTAACACATTTAAATATGTGATTAACATTTAATTTAACCCTTTCTACCATCATATTTAACATATACGGACAACAGAATGGGCTCTCTGGGGAACCCAAGAGTAAATGTAAAGTTATGTATTTAATTTCCTCTGAAGGAAAGAAAGAGTAATATCATTATGGAATAGGTTATGGTTAATTTACATATTGTATGTAAGAGCATATGAGGAACTATGTGTCCCCCGATAGTGTGTGATTTTTATTTTGTGACCCATGGCAACGTTTAAATTATCTATTATATTTTATAACCCTAACCCCCCTTAAACTGCATCATGGGTGCTTTTGACTGGGGGACCCCGAAACACTGGTAATAATTGAAAAGCACTAATTATAATTATAATTATATAAAAGCACTAATTAATACAGAAACAGAAAACAATAATATGAAGTCATCAGGAACAAACTGATCAGACAAGACAGAGAGTAGAAACGGACTCATTTAGTAATATAACAAAGTGAATTATGACAAAGTCAGTCGATTTAAATTAATATTGAAATAATAATTTAAATAGAGATCATTGCCATGGAAATTAATAACCAGCAGTTGCCCATAAAGTTGCCCCTTTTTTTTTTTTTTTTACCCATTTCCATGAAATGATTGTGAAAATGTGTTTTATTCTTGACAGATAAGGAGTTTATCTTCTTAAAACTTTATTAATCAATCTATTCCAAACATATCACAATTAACAGAGGATTGTGGGCAAGCATGTATTAGCTTTTAGCATCTCTGGGACGCTGTGGATAACAAAAATACAAACAAAATGCATCAAATTCAGAGAGTACATTTACAGAAATAAGTTGCTTGAGTTTTGAAAAAAATATTGTCTTTGTACATGTTTCAGCTGAATCAGCAGAATGTCTTTCTGTTTATTCAACATCCCAACTGTTCTGTTGTTTAGCGCTCTAGTTGGTCCCTTGTGTGTTCTTTAATGACTGACATTTTAACAGAATTTACATATTTCTATAATCATTTTCAGATTTCAGAAGGTGACATTCAGGTCAATTTTAACTAAATGTTTCTGCGTTCTGTTATGTTATATGTTCCATTGTCTCCCAGTCTAAATGATATTAAAGCTTAAATGTAACTTTTAACAAAAGTCTTACAAACAGTCCACACAAATCTGCAAAAGACCTTGAACCATTCAGAATAATCTGATGATTTATTTTTATCGTCAAAAAGAAAAGAAAAACACCAACAATGCAGCAGAGCCTGTTTCAGTAAACAGCTGTGTGAGTGTTAGAGGCAGTGTGTGAGTGCAGCTGCTCTCTCGTCCCTGATTCTGACGTCTCCTCACTGACCTCGCCACTCGGACGGATAAATCAGCCACATCCTGACTCAGACTGCCTCCCCTCCTCCTCTCAGCTCCTCTTTCATCCGCCCACCTCTCCCTTTAATCCCCTCGTCATGCTTATGTTATTGGTAAATATTTAAATGTGTTTTATGAAGTCGCCGCTGTAAATTTCTGCTCATTTTTACGGCAAAGATAACCGGGAGAGCCGGAGCAGAGAGTGATTTTTGGAATGCGGAGAAATGTCGAGGGAGCCATTCACCACAGTGAAGCTGGAGGAGCTCAGAGAGGAAGTGACGGGCTTTTATTTGTAGAAGAAGATGGTGAAAAATGGATCAAAATAGGAAAAAGGCCATAGGGCAGAGTTCAAACACAACGTCTCCTCTGAGCCAGGCACCAGCACTTTACCTTCATCTTTACAGCAGCACAAATACATTCACACATATTATATATTATACATGTGTGTGTGTGTGTGTGTGCGTGTGTGTGTGTGTGTGTGCGTGCGTGCGTGCGTGTGTGTGTGTGTGTGTGTGTGTGTGTGTGTGTGTGCGTGCGTGCGTGTGTGCGTGTGTGTGTGTGTGTGTGTGTGTTACAGCTGAGCAGCAGTATCCTGTAGCTCCTCCTGTCTACGGATGCCACACACCTTCAGAGAGCTGCACAGGCAGCCAGGCTCTGCTGCTGAGGAACCCTTACAACAGGTAACACACACACACACACACACACACACACACACACGCACACGCACACACACACACACACACACAGACACAGACTACAGCAAATGCAACATATGAAAAAGTTTAAAAGTCTGAATTTTTCCACTCACATCACAAAAATACTTGAGTGGGAGCTAGTCACTGGTCACACACACACACACACACACACACACACACAACCTTGTACGTCTCCTCTCTTGTATTGACCCTTGTCGGCCCCTTACTCTAACCCTAACCCTTAGTTAAACCTGATCATAGCCTAATCATAACCTCAAAACCAAGTCTGAGCCACGAACCGGCCTTTAAAAAGTGAGGATCGACTGAAATGTCCTCACTTCTCAAAGTGTCCTCACTCTGTTGGTTCAAAACGTATTATGGTCCTCACTATGTGTAAAGGACAAGTACACACACACACACACATGCATAGCACTCTCTCCCAAATCTATTTTAATGAAACCACCAGCAGCAGTAGTATCCATTGTTGGTCCCGTTAGAGGTGGTGGAAGCAGCTCTGAACAGGAAGTCCACCTTCAGACCGCTCTGTGGGCCACAGCCACTTCCTGTCTGGTTTCCTTCTCCTTCCTCTGGGAGCTTTCCAGCTACTGAGCCATGAGAATCCCAGAGTCCTGAACTGGGATGTTGTTTGTGTGCATACCTGTGATAGCTGTGAAGTCACGGTGCCACTGAAGGAAGTCAGCTAACAGTATCAGGAAGCTCTGAAGGAGAGCCGCTTGATTTACTGATTGGAAAATATTTTTAAAGAATCATAAATCAAGTTATTCTGCTGCCATTGACAGAACTACGCGGGCCAATCGTGATTATTGTAATCTCTTCTCTCAGCGCTGCTCTTTTCTTTGACATGACTTGTTCTGATGGGTTCTTCCAGAACACATGATACGCCAGGAAAAACATTAAAACTGGTGTTTATTTTGTCATATGGATATTCTTGCTTTAAGATCTAAAGCACTGTTGATTTTAGCAACAATATGTGTTATCTGTTAATGTGGGTTCTATTGTTTTTGTGTATCAGTCAAAGCTTTCCAGTAGTGTTCCTTCTGTATTCAAATGCAAGAATTTACATTTTGGTAAATTGTTAGATAGTCACACAGAGATGTCGCTTTATGGATGGTGATGTTGCTCCATATATTAACATATACAGTATATATATACATACCTTTTTCTTCAGTTTCTTGTTCATTTTAATGCCTGGTACAACTAAAGGTACATTTGTTTGGACAAATATAATGAAAACAACAAAACTAGCTCATAAGAGTTTAATTTAAGAGCTGATATCTAGACATTTAACATGGTTTTCTTGAAAATAACTAAAATCATTATCAAGAAAACCATAGAAAATGGTTACATATCAGCTATTAAGTTAAACTCCTAATTAAAGTTGTCTCAAAAGAAAAAATGCAGGCTTTTATTTTACATTTAACACCAACGCGTGTTCCTCAGGGTGTATCTTATCTTAATTAAAGTTATTTTAACTCGTCATTTTTTGTTGTTATCATTATATTTGTCCAACCAAATGTACCTTTAGTTGTACCATGCAATAAAATTAACAATAAATTGAAGAAAATGAGGGTGGTCTAATTATTTTTTCCATGACTGTATTCGGGGCGTGCCATATCGTATCATTCACATTTATACCGGGATCATTTTTAGATGAATAAATAAAATGCATATCATGATATCGACATCATTCCTACTTGTTGACGTAGTGGCGTGAGGGTTTCCATTAGTTACCTCGACCGTGGCGGCCCGCCAGACTCTCATAACGCCACATTTCAAGCTACTGAAAATATATTTCCAATATTCATAATATGAAGTTATGTGTCTGTCAGCCGTCAGTCAGTCAAACCCCGACCCACCGATCCGTCTTTTTATTATTTGCTAATACTCAAGAGTCAAGAGTATTATTTTTAGTTTTATTTATTTATACAGACTAAAAAAAACATTTTCTTTATATTTTTCAGTATTTTGTAATATCGTCAGGAATATTGTTATAGCAAACATACCCTGAAATATGGTGATAATCTTTTTTATTGTGGGAACCTACATCACTGAGTTTTGTTCAGATTTTTGAGCTATGAAAGGATTTTCTGTAACGCTTTATATTAAGGTCCTTGTAATAACCATTAATTAACAAGTAATCAGGCCCTTGTAAGTCCTTACAAGATGCTTATTAACATTATTGTGTGTTTATAAGCTTATATAAGTGTTAATAATGGCATTACAAACACCCATGACCCACCCATTATGTCTTTGCCATGCCTTTATTAATCTTATTTTGTTTGCTTATTGATATTAAAATATACTTTATTGCTCATCTATTATAAGTGAACTATAAGTTAACTATGCTTTTTGCAACTAGCGGATCTAAAGCGAGAACAATGCCTTATTACTTGTTAATGAATGGTTATTAAGGACCTTATTATAAAGCGTTACCGGATTTTCTAATTATGTTTTGTTGCTAATTTCACTGGGTAAAACAAAAGAAACTAAAATATAAAAGTAAATGGAGTAAAAGCCTGCGATTGAATCACATGAAGGTGTTTTTCCAAAACCGTCAGTGATTTCCTGCAGTAGATAAATGACAGGAATGTTACATTTCACAATGTTTCCACTCAACAAACTGCTGTTTGGAGACAAACCTCCTTTTTCTTGGTCCCATGGATGCGTCGCTTAGTTCTAATCTTGATGTGAAGTGTGTCGAAGCTTTTTATGTGTTTGTATTTCTAGGCTGGTGTTGTTTACAACATCATATTATAGGAAAAAGCACAAGTGGTATTAATAACATTAATAGTATCATTAATCATTATTTTATCATTTATTTTATTATTTACTCTCATATTTTTCATACTTTGCCAAAATGTTTTCCATCATCACCTCCCAAAAATGCAAAAAAAAAAAGGATTTCATATGAAAATTGTTTTCTGATTGAAGGATTTGTTTTCCTCCAGTGAGGCGTTAACATAGTGCATATTTGGTATGTTACGTAAGACATTTTCTAATACATAAAATCACGCTGATGGCTTCATCAAGTCAGAGTCATCTCAGCCAGCTGACCTCCAGCCTCCTCCTGCTGTAACCTTCATCCCTCCTCATCCTCCCTGCTCCTCCTCACATCTAGTTTCACTAACTCCTATTCCTCGGTGATCAAGAACACTGCAAAAAAGCCAACTAGTATTTTTTGGCCTAAAACAGTGATTTCAGTTGGTAAAACTTGGAAATATAAATTATTGACATTTAGGGCAATAATGTAAGTTAGCACAACAAAGGAAGCCAGTTGTCTGCTCAAAAACAAGTTGGTGAGTTGTTGTTACTTATATCTTTAAGTTGGGGTTCACAACAAGGGACAATAGTTCTGATAACTCTTATTTCTTTGTTGGGAAATTCGGTCATTAGCGAAAGCTAGCAGTTAACTGATGCTAGCGGCTAACTGATGCTAGCGGCTAACTGATGCTAGCGGCGCTGCTTGTTACAGCTACAAGAGTAGCCATTAGCGTATCAATGCTAACTCAAAATTGTGGTCACAACATTAGCTAACATTTCATAGCGGCGTTACAATCGTGCCAATTCAGCACATTGCAGAAGTTAGCAGAAGTAAGGATTAAAAGTTATTACAATGTAAAATTATATGTTCAATAATCTGAATTCAGAGTTGAGCAGACGCAAAAACAAAACTTAAAATATTTAGTTTAATTGTCCAACTTAAAATTTTATCAAAGTTTGTTGCCTTGAAATTTTGAGTTCACCCAACTTTTCTTTTTTTTGCAGTGAAATGTATATTTTGCATGCTGCAAACTCATCACTTGACCAGAGGAAACTGCAGATAATATTATTTAAAACATTTTTTTTTGCTACTACAGGTTAGTACTACCTGTATGTGCCTTTCAGAAACATATCCTACATCTTCTACAGGTTTTAAATCAACTTCTTCAGAATGTAGCAATATAATATACTATATACTACACATGTTAATGAAGTTACCTCCTCAGTGAACGCCTCCTCTCAAACTGTTGTTGTGTTTCTAGATGAAACATTCTCTGCATGCCTCTAGAGTGGTGTTTAACAAAGATGGTGGAACAGAATGAATCCTCTGTAAATACTACACACACACACACACACACACACACACATACACACACACACACACACACACACACACACACACACACACATGGCTGGGGAGAATCATATTGAGAGTTGAGTCAGTGTGTAATCTTGCAGCCTGGTACCAGCAGGACTGTATTTACTCTGCAGGCCGTCAGCTCGGCCCGCTGGAACAACATGAGATGAAAACATGCTGAGGTCTTATTAATCTACACACACACACACACACACACACACACACACACACACACACACACACACACACTACAGCAAATGCAACATATGAAAAAGTTGGAATTCGGAAGTCTGAATTTTTCCACTCACATCACAAAAACACTTCAGTGGGAGCTCGTCACTGATAGTTTTGCTTGTGTTCGTCTGAGTTTTGAGTTAAATGGAATACTGTGTTTCTGTTTCTCTGTGCACATTATGCTAAATTTCCAGAATAATAGGGACATTTATTCTTATAGATAGACAGATAGACAGACTTTATTTATCCCAAGCTGGGAAATTCCAGTGTAGCAGCAGCATTACACACAGAGACAATAACAACACAATTAAATAAAAGAACAACCTAGGCATACTTCAAGCAATAAAATATAAAAATACAATAAAATACAATAAAAAATAAAGTGTCTAAAGAAGGAGTAAGTATTAAGGAGTAGAATTCCAGTGCAGAATAAATAAATATGAATATGCAGTAATGCAGATATATAACTTTTTATGTTTTTTTAATGACATTTTTAGTTACGCTAACTGTACGGCTGAAGTGATTTAGTCTCTTTGTTACTCAGACTAAATATTCTAACAACTATTGGGAGACCTGGAGCAGATATTCATGGTTCCCAGAGGATGAATCCTAGTGACTTTGATAACCTGCTGACTGTTTTTATAAAGCGTCACCATGAGGTTGAGATTTGTGGTTATGAGTAAAATGTCCTGACTTTTGAAAGGATCATCATATTATTATCATTAGTTATCTTTTGATCTTTTCTCTGGCACTGTCACCAGGTCAAAGGTTTCATTTGTCCAACACAATACTTTACAGTTTCTATGATATCTGACTGGAAATGACTGTTTTAACCCTTTATCAGGCAAAGAACTATATTTGGTAACTTCAGGTAATATTTCGAGAGAAAAAAAGTTGCAACTTTACTAGATTAAAGTGGCAAATCTACAAGAAAAAAAGTCACAGATTTACGAGAAAAAAGTGGAAAAAAGCACATTTTTTCTCCCAGATTCACCACTTTAACCCTTAATAGGACACTCATTGAAATACTTGCAAATTCCAAATTTCAACCCTAGAGAATATTGGAGGATATTACATACAGCCAGGATGTGTAAAAAAAACATACGAAAATAATATTTTGAGGATACGTAGATTTATGAGATTTAAAGTGGTGAATCTGGGAGAAAAAAGTTGCTTTTTTCCCACTTTTTTCTTGTAAATCCGCGACTTTTTGTGTGCAGATTTGCCACTTTAAATCTCTTAAATATGCGACTTTTTTTCTTGTAGATTTGCCACTTTAATCTAGTAAATTTGCAACATTTTTCTCGAAATATTACCTGAAGTTACCAAATATAGCTCTTTGCCTGATAAAGGGTTAAACATGTGACAATTGCTGTTTTTACCAGATGTTAACGTGGTGAAGTGGAACTAAATCACCACCAGAACTACTTGGTTGTTTGGGAAAATAACAGGATTAGAGCTGATTCTGTTCATCACATCCAATGGGACACAAACACCAGAGAACCAGGGTTGGTTTGGCTCAGCTGGCAGGGCGGATAGGAAGGTCGCTGGTTCGATCCCCGACCGTGGCAGCCTGCATGTCCAAGTATCCTGAAGCCCAAAGTGCTCCTGATGGAGCGTTGATCTCTGTGTGAATGAGTCCTGATGGTGGAGATGGCACCATGCAGGCTAGCCTTGGCCTCCAGGATGAATGTGTGTAAATGGGAGAATGAATGCCGTCTGTATTGTTAAATACAGACGGCTCAAAGACTAGAAAAACATTTACAAGTGCAGTCTATTTACCATTTATCACCCCTCCACCCAGGATGGGGGACCTATGGAGCAAGGTTATTATAGTTAACGAAATAACGAAAACTAGAATTGAAAAAACATTTTCGTTAACTGAAATAAAAATAAGAGTTTTTAAAAAACGATAACTAACTGAAACTGTATTGTGTGGTTACAAAACTAACTAAAACTAACTAAAATTATAGTGAAAATGTCCTTAGTTTTTTGTCTCTGTCAACTTTTTTCATTCATAATTCAGTGTTTCTATTTGAACATGCAACACATGGTGAATATGTTTACTGAGACTGGGATGTTTACACTAGAACCAAAATACAAAACAGTTAATAACCTTATTGGGGCTGAGATGATAAACCAAAGGAAATTAAGGCAAAATTTATTATGACCACTTTGAATCTGGCACCCAACACATAGCCCATTACAAAAAAACTAAAACTAATAAAAACTAAACTAAAATTAAGCATTTTCAAAAAATAAAAACTAAACTAAAACTAGAAAACTCACTCTAAAAACTAACTAAAACTAACTGAATTTGAAAACAAAAATTCACAACGAAATTAAAACTAAAACTAATGAAAAACCCAAAACTATTATAACCTTGCTATGGAGCTTTCATCCTACATTGCTGCTATGTTACTGGATAAAATCTATTGGGATACCAATAGACTCCTGTGTATTTACTCGTTCTATCTGTGAGCTGTTCATGACTCCACCCTGATGGACTCTGAGTCAGTGACGGCCTCCATCAGTCAGCAGCAGAGAAGGAAAGCAGACACCTATTTATTTGAAAGTGTCCTGGATCATTACTTTAAATCTTGTGCTCAGCCTCCACTCCAACAAGACTTCAGCAGAAACACCATGTGAGCGGTGCTGGCTGCGTGCCGCTGCGTCCTGTAGAATAATATCTGCTGATGAGCCTGATGAGCAGGTACCAGGCACCACATCACCACCAGGGGCTGATGGAGGGGCTGGCCTTAGGGGGGGGGCTATAAATCCACTGTGTGTGTGTGTGTGTGTGTGTGTGTCAGTGCATTTAATCACATGACAGGTCTGAATAATGATGGTGGAGTCTGCTGTGTTTAATGAAAGGTGGCTCTTATGGGAGAATTTAGCTTTCTTGGTGTCTGAGGCACATTTTTAACCTCAGCTCCACCTGCAACTGTGTGTGTGTGTGTGTGTGTGTGTGTGTGTGTGTGTGTGTGTGTGTGTGTGTCAAGGTTATAATAGTTTTGGATTTTTCATCAGTTTTAGTTTTATTTTCGTTGTCAATTTTTGTTTTCGAATTCAGTTCGTTTTAATTCGTTTTTAGAGTGAGTTTGCTAGTTTTGATTAGTTTCATTTTTTGGAAAATGCTTAGTTTTAGTTTAGTTTTTATTAGTTTTAGTGTTAGTTTTAGTTTTTTGTAATGGGGTATTTGTTGGGTCCAGATTCAATAAGGTCACAATAAATGTTTCCTTTATTTCCTTTGTCTGATCCATCTCAGCCCCAATAAGTTTATTAAGTCATAAAACCAGATAGATGAAATAGATTTCATATCAACCAAAAAGGTTTACGTATGAAAAAGTTGACAAAGATGAAAACTAAGGACATTTTCACTATAATTTTAGTTAGTTTTAGTTAGTTTTGTAACCACAAAATACAGTTTCAGTTAGTTATCGTTTT
>NW_026739083.1:0-25390 GCF_030273125.1 Centropristis striata
CAGTCAAAATGCATGTTTCCTGCTTTTAATGAGTTGAAATCACAAGAAAAGTGTCCAATGATATTTGGGTCTTACAGTGTTAAAACATGACTGCTTCTGGCAAAAACAGCCTTATTTCGGCGAGAGAAGAACAATTCAAGCAATCATTCAAACTAATGATGATGAATCAATAAATCACTACAGGGATTGAATATCAGTCAAAATGCATGTTTCCTGCTTTTAATGAGTTGAAATCACAAGAAAAGTGTCCAAATGATATTTGGGTCTTACAGTGTTAAAACATGACTGCTTCTGGCAAAAACAGCCTTATTTCGGCGAGAGAAGAACAATTCAAGCCAATCATTCAAACTAATGATGATGAATCAATAAATCACTACAGGGATTGAATATCAGTCAAAATGCATGTTTCCTGCTTTTAATGAGTTGAAATCACAAGAAAAGAGTCCAAATGATATTTGGGTCTTACAGTGTTAAACATGACTGCTTCTGGCAAAAACAGCCTTATTTCGGCGAGAGAAGAACAATTCAAGTCAATCATTCAAACTAATGATGATGAATCAATAAATCACTACAGGTATTGAATATCAGTCAATATGCATGTTTCCTGCTTTTAATGAGTTGAAATCACAAGAAAAGAGTCCAAATGATATTTGTGTCTTACAGTATTAAAACATGACTGCTTCTGGCAAAAACAGCCTTATTTCGGCGAGAGAAGAACAATTCAAGTCAATCATTCAAACTAATGATGATGAATCAATAAATCACTACAGGGATTGAATATCAGTCAAAATGCATGTTTCCTGCTTTTAATGAGTTGAAATCACAAGAAACTAAAGAAGAAATCACAAGAAGAGTCCAAATGATATTTGTGTCTTACAGTATTAAAACATGACTGCTTCTGGCAAAAACAGCTTATTTCGGCGAGAGAAGAACAATTCAAGTCAATCATTCAAACTAATGATGATGAATCAATAAATCACTACAGGGATTGAATATCAGTCAAAATGCATGTTTCCTGCTTTTAATGAGTTGAAATCACAAGAAAAGAGTCCAAATGATATTTGGGTCTTACAGTGTTAAAACATGACTGCTTCTGGCAAAAACAGCCTTATTTCGGCCAGAGAAGAACAATTCAAGTCAATCATTCAAACTAATGATGATGAATCAATAAATCACTACAGGTATTGAATATCAGTCAATATGCATGTTTCCTGCTTTTAATGAGTTGAAATCACAAGAAAAGAGTCCAAATGATATTTGTGTCTTACAGTATTAAAACATGACTGCTTCTGGCAAAAACAGCCTTATTTCGGCGAGAGGAAGAACAATTCAAGTCAATCATTCAAACTAATGATGATGAATCAATAAATCACTACAGGGATTGAATATCAGTCAAAATGCATGTTTCCTGCTTTTAATGAGTTGAAATCACAAGAAACTAAAGAAGAAATCACAAGAAGAGTCCAAATGATATTTGTGTCTTACAGTATTAAAACATGACTGCTTCTGGCAAAAACAGCCTTATTTCGGCGAGAGAAGAACAATTCAAGTCAATCATTCAAACTAATGATGATGAATCAATAAATCAACTACAGGGATTGAATATCAGTCAAAATGCATGTTTCCTGCTTTTAATGAGTTAAAATCACAAGAAAAGAGTCCAAATGAAATTTGGGTCTTACAGTGTTAAAACATGACTGCTTCTGGCAAAAACAGCCTTATTTCGGCGAGAGAAGAACAATTCAAGTCAATCATTCAAACTAATGATGATGAATCAATAAATCACTACAGGGATTGAATATCAGTCAATATGCATGTTTCCTGCTTTTAATGAGTTGAAATCACAAGAAAAGAGTCCAAATGATATTTGTGTCTTACAGTATTAAAACATGACTGCTTCTGGCAAAAACAGCCTTATTTCGGCGAGAGAAGAACAATTCAAGTCAATCATTCAAACTAATGATGATGAATCAATAAATCACTACAGGGATTGAATATCAGTCAAAATGCATGTTTCCTGCTTTTAATGAGTTGAAATCACAAGAAAAGTGTCCAAATGATATTTGGGTCTTACAGTGTTAAAACATGACTGCTTCTGGCAAAAACAGCCTTATTTCGGCGAGAGAAGAACAATTCAAGCCAATCATTCAAACTAATGATGATGAATCAATAAATCACTACAGGGATTGAATATCAGTCAAAATGCATGTTTCCTGCTTTTAATGAGTTGAAATCACAAGAAAGTGTCCAAATGATATTTGGGTCTTACAGTGTTAAAACATGACTGCTTCTGGCAAAAACAGCCTTATTTCGGCGAGAGAAGAACAATTCAAGCCAATCATTCATACTAATGATGATGAATCAATAAATCACTACAGGGATTGAATATCAGTCAAAATGCATGTTTCCTGCTTTTAATGAGTTGAAATCACAAGAAAAGTGTCCAAATGATATTTGGGTCTTACAGTGTTAAAACATGACTGCTTCTGGCAAAAACAGCCTTATTTCGGCGAGAGAAGAACAATTCAAGTCAATCATTCAAACTAATGATGATGAATCAATAAATCACTACAGGGATTGAATATCAGTCAAAATGCATGTTTCCTGCTTTTAATGAGTTGAAATCACAAGAAACTAAAGAAGAAATCACAAGAAGAGTCCAAATGATATTTGTGTCTTACAGTATTAAAACATGACTGCTTCTGGCAAAAACAGCCTTATTTCGGCGAGAGAAGAACAATTCAAGCCAATCATTCAAACTAATGATGATGAATCAATAAATCACTACAGGGATTGAATATCAGTCAAAATGCATGTTTCCTGCTTTTAATGAGTTGAAATCACAAGAAAAGTGTCCAAATGATATTTGGGTCTTACAGTGTTAAAACATGACTGCTTCTGGCAAAAACAGCCTTATTTCGGCGAGAGAAGAACAATTCAAGCCAATCATTCATACTAATGATGATGAATCAATAAATCACTACAGGGATTGAATATCAGTCAAAATGCATGTTTCCTGCTTTTAATGAGTTGAAATCACAAGAAAAGAGTCCAAATGATATTTGGGTCTTACAGTGTTAAAACATGACTGCTTCTGGCAAAAACAGCCTTATTTCGGCGAGAGAAGAAACAATTCAAGCCAATCATTCAAACTAATGATGATGAATCAATAAATCACTACAGGGATTGAATATCAGTCAAAATGCATGTTTCCTGCTTTTAATGAGTTGAAATCACAAGAAAAGTGTCCAAATGATATTTGGGTCTTACAGTGTTAAAAACATGACTGCTTCTGGCAAAAACAGCCTTATTTCGGCGAGAGAAGAACAATTCAAGCCAATCATTCAAACTAATGATGATGAATCAATAAATCACTACAGGGATTGAATATCAGTCAAAATGCATGTTTCCTGCTTTTAATGAGTTGAAATCACAAGAAAAGAGTCCAAATGATATTTGGGTCTTACAGTGTTAAAACATGACTGCTTCTGGCAAAAACAGCCTTATTTCGGCGAGAGAAGAACAATTCAAGTCAATCATTCAAACTAATGATGATGAATCAATAAATCACTACAGGTATTGAATATCAGTCAATATGCATGTTTCCTGCTTTTAATGAGTTGAAATCACAAGAAAAGAGTCCAAATGATATTTGTGTCTTACAGTATTAAAACATGACTGCTTCTGGCAAAAACAGCCTTATTTCGGCGAGAGAAGAACAATTCAAGTCAATCATTCAAACTAATGATGATGAATCAATAAATCACTACAGGGATTGAATATCAGTCAAAATGCATGTTTCCTGCTTTTAATGAGTTGAAATCACAAGAAACTAAAGAAGAAATCACAAGAAGAGTCCAAACGATATTTGTGTCTTACAGTATTAAAACATGACTGCTTCTGGCAAAAACAGCCTTATTTCGGCGAGAGAAGAACAATTCAAGCCAATCATTCAAACTAATGATGATGAATCAATAAATCACTACAGGGATTGAATATCAGTCAAAATGCATGTTTCCTGCTTTTAATGAGTTGAAATCACAAGAAAAGTGTCCAAATGATATTTGGGTCTTACAGTGTTAAAACATGACTGCTTCTGGCAAAAACAGCCTTATTTCGGCGAGAGAAGAACAATTCAAGCCAATCATTCATACTAATGATGATGAATCAATAAATCACTACAGGGATTGAATATCAGTCAAAATGCATGTTTCCTGCTTTTAATGAGTTGAAATCACAAGAAAAGAGTCCAAATGATATTTGGGTCTTACAGTGTTAAAACATGACTGCTTCTGGCAAAAACAGCCTTATTTCGGCGAGAGAAGAACAATTCAAGCCAATCATTCAAACTAATGATGATGAATCAATAAATCACTACAGGGATTGAATATCAGTCAAAATGCATGTTTCCTGCTTTTAATGAGTTGAAATCACAAGAAAAGTGTCCAAATGATATTTGGGTCTTACAGTGTTAAAACATGACTGCTTCTGGCAAAAACAGCCTTATTTCGGCGAGAGAAGAAACAATTCAAGCCAATCATTCAAACTAATGATGATGAATCAATAAATCACTACAGGGATTGAATATCAGTCAAAATGCATGTTTCCTGCTTTTAATGAGTTGAAATCACAAGAAAAGAGTCCAAATGATATTTGGGTCTTACAGTGTTAAAACATGACTGCTTCTGGCAAAAACAGCCTATTTCGGCGAGAGAAGAACAATTCAAGTCAATCATTCAAACTAATGATGATGAATCAATAAATCACTACAGGTATTGAATATCAGTCAATATGCATGTTTCCTGCTTTTAATGAGTTGAAATCACAAGAAAAGAGTCCAAATGATATTTGTGTCTTACAGTATTAAAACATGACTGCTTCTGGCAAAAACAGCCTTATTTCGGCGAGAGAAGAACAATTCAAGTCAATCATTCAAACTAATGATGATGAATCAATAAATCACTACAGGGATTGAATATCAGTCAAAATGCATGTTTCCTGCTTTTAATGAGTTGAAATCACAAGAAACTAAAGAAGAAATCACAAGAAGAGTCCAAACGATATTTGTGTCTTACAGTATTAAAACATGACTGCTTCTGGCAAAAACAGCCTTATTTCGGCGAGAGAAGAACAATTCAAGTCAATCATTCAAACTAATGATGATGAATCAATAAATCACTACAGGGATTGAATATCAGTCAAAATGCATGTTTCCTGCTTTTAATGAGTTGAAATCACAAGAAAAGTGTCCAAATGATATTTGGGTCTTACAGTGTTAAAACATGACTGCTTCTGGCAAAAACAGCCTTATTTCGGCGAGAGAAGAACAATTCAAGCCAATCATTCAAACTAATGATGATGAATCAATAAATCACTACAGGGATTGAATATCAGTCAAAATGCATGTTTCCTGCTTTTAATGAGTTGAAATCACAAGAAAAGTGTCCAAATGATATTTGGGTCTTACAGTGTTAAAACATGACTGCTTCTGGCAAAAACAGCCTTATTTCGGCGAGAGAAGAACAATTCAAGCCAATCATTCATACTAATGATGATGAATCAATAAATCACTACAGGGATTGAATATCAGTCAAAATGCATGTTTCCTGCTTTTAATGAGTTGAAATCACAAGAAAAGTGTCCAAATGATATTTGGGTCTTACAGTGTTAAAACATGACTGCTTCTGGCAAAAACAGCCTTATTTCGGCGAGAGAAGAACAATTCAAGCCAATCATTCAAACTAATGATGATGAATCAATAAATCACTACAGGGATTGAATATCAGTCAAAATGCATGTTTCCTGCTTTTAATGAGTTGAAATCACAAGAAAAGTGTCCAAATGATATTTGGGTCTTACAGTGTTAAAACATGACTGCTTCTGGCAAAAACAGCCTTATTTCGGCGAGAGAAGAACAATTCAAGGCAATCATTCATACTAATGATGATGAATCAATAAATCACTACAGGGATTGAATATCAGTCAAAATGCATGTTTCCTGCTTTTAATGAGTTGAAATCACAAGAAAAGTGTCCAAATGATATTTGGGTCTTACAGTGTTAAAACATGACTGCTTCTGGCAAAAACAGCCTTATTTCGGCGAGAGAAGAACAATTCAAGCCAATCATTCAAACTAATGATGATGAATCAATAAATCACTACAGGGATTGAATATCAGTCAAAATGCATGTTTCCTGCTTTTAATGAGTTGAAATCACAAGAAAAGAGTCCAAATGATATTTGGGTCTTACAGTGTTAAAACATGACTGCTTCTGGCAAAAACAGCCTTATTTCGGCGAGAGAAGAACAATTCAAGTCAATCATTCAAACTAATGATGATGAATCAATAATCACTACAGGTATTGAATATCAGTCAATATGCATGTTTCCTGCTTTTAATGAGTTGAAATCACAAGAAAAGAGTCCAAATGATATTTGTGTCTTACAGTATTAAAACATGACTGCTTCTGGCAAAAACAGCCTTATTTCGGCGAGAGAAGAACAATTCAAGTCAATCATTCAAACTAATGATGATGAATCAATAAATCACTACAGGGATTGAATATCAGTCAAAATGCATGTTTCCTGCTTTTAATGAGTTGAAATCACAAGAAACTAAAGAAGAAATCACAAGAAGAGTCCAAATGATATTTGTGTCTTACAGTATTAAAACATGACTGCTTCTGGCAAAAACAGCCTTATTTCGGCGAGAGAAGAACAATTCAAGTCAATCATTCAAACTAATGATGATGAATCAATAAATCACTACAGGGATTGAATATCAGTCAAAATGCATGTTTCCTGCTTTTAATGAGTTGAAATCACAAGGAAACTAAAGAAGAAATCACAAGAAGAGTCCAAATGATATTTGTGTCTTACAGTATTAAAACATGACTGCTTCTGGCAAAAACAGCCTTATTTCGGCGAGAGAAGAACAATTCAAGTCAATCATTCAAACTAATGATGATGAATCAATAAATCACTACAGGGATTGAATATCAGTCAAAATGCATGTTTCCTGCTTTTAATGAGTTGAAATCACAAGAAACTAAAGAAGAAATCACAAGAAGAGTCCAAATGATATTTGTGTCTTACAGTATTAAAACATGACTGCTTCTGGCAAAAACAGCCTTATTTCGGCGAGAGAAGAACAATTCAAGTCAATCATTCAAACTAATGATGATGAATCAATAAATCACTACAGGGATTGAATATCAGTCAAAATGCATGTTTCCTGCTTTTAATGAGTTGAAATCACAAGAAAAGAGTCCAAATGATATTTGGGTCTTACAGTGTTAAAACATGACTGCTTCTGGCAAAAACAGCCTTATTTCGGCGAGAGAAGAACAATTCAAGTCAATCATTCAAACTAATGATGATGAATCAATAAATCACTACAGGTATTGAATATCAGTCAATATGCATGTTTCCTGCTTTTAATGAGTTGAAATCACAAGAAAAGAGTCCAAATGATATTTGTGTCTTACAGTATTAAAACATGACTGCTTCTGGCAAAAACAGCCTTATTTCGGCGAGAGAAGAACAATTCAAGTCAATCATTCAAACTAATGATGATGAATCAATAAATCACTACAGGGATTGAATATCAGTCAAAATGCATGTTTCCTGCTTTTAATGAGTTGAAATCACAAGAAACTAAAGAAATCACAAGAAGAGTCCAAATGATATTTGTGTCTTACAGTATTAAAACATGACTGCTTCTGGCAAAAACAGCCTTATTTCGGCGAGAGAAGAACAATTCAAGTCAATCATTCAAACTAATGATGATGAATCAATAAATCACTACAGGGATTGAATATCAGTCAAAATGCATGTTTCCTGCTTTTAATGAGTTGAAATCACAAGAAAAGAGTCCAAATGATATTTGGATCTTACAGTGTTAAAACTGACTGCTTCTGGCAAAAAACAGCCTTATTTCGGCGAGAGAAGAACAATTCAAGCCAATCATTCAAACTAATGATGATGAATCAATAAATCACTACAGGGATTGAATATCAGTCAAAATGCATGTTTCCTGCTTTTAATGAGTTGAAATCACAAGAAAAGTGTCCAAATGATATTTGGGTCTTACAGTGTTAAAACATGACTGCTTCTGGCAAAAACAGCCTTATTTCGGCGAGAGAAGAACAATTCAAGCCAATCATTCAAACTAATGATGATGAATCAATAAATCACTGCAGGGATTGAATATCAGTCAAAATGCATGTTTCCTGCTTTTAATGAGTTGAAATCACAAGAAAATAATCAAAATGA
Organism: Centropristis striata; assembly: GCF_030273125.1. NCBI lineage: Eukaryota > Metazoa > Chordata > Actinopteri > Perciformes > Serranidae > Centropristis > Centropristis striata. The sequence goes on from NW_026739083.1 coordinate 8,275, forward strand.
TATTTGGGTCTTACAGTGTTAAAACATGACTGCTTCTGGCAAAAACAGCCTTATTCGTCGAGAGAAGAACAATTCAAGTCAATCATTCAAACTAATGATGATGAATCAATAAATCACTGCAGGGATTGAATATCAGTCAAAATGCATGTTTCCTGCTTTTAATGAGTTGAAATCACAAGAAAAGATTCAAAATGAATATTTGGGTCTTACAGTGTTAAAACATGACTGCTTCTGGCAAAAACAGCCTTATTTCGTCGAGAGAAGAACAATTCAAGTCAATCATTCAAACTAATGATGATGAATCAATAAATCACTGCAGGGATTGAATATCAGTCAAAATGCATGTTTCCTGCTTTTTAATGAGTTGAAATCACAAGAAAATAATCAAAATGATATTTGGGTCTTACAGTGTTAAAACATGACTGCTTCTGGCAAAAACAGCCTTATTTCGTCGAGAAAAACAATTCAAGTCAATCATTCAAACTAATGATGATGAATCAATAAATCACTGCAGGGATTGAATATCAGTCAAAATGCATGTTTCCTGCTTTTAATGAGTTGAAATCACAAGAAAATAATCAAAATGATATTGGGTCTTACAGTGTTAAAACATGACTGCTTCTGGCAAAAACAGCCTTATTTCGGCGAGAGAAGCACAATTCAAGTCACTCATTCAAACTAATGATGATGAATCAATAAATCACTGCAGGGATTGAATATCAGTCAAAATGCATGTTTCCTGCTTTTAATGAGTTGAAATCACAAGAAAATAATCAAAATGATATTTGGGTCTTACAGTGTTAAAACATGACTGCTTCTGGCAAAAACAGCCTTATTTCGTCGAGAAAAACAATTCAAGTCAATCATTCAAACTAATGATGATGAATCAATAAATCACTGCAGGGATTGAATATCAGTCAAAATGCATGTTTCCTGCTTTTAATGAGTTGAAATCACAAGAAAATAATCAAATGATATTTGGGTCTTACAGTGTTAAAACATGACTGCTTCTGGCAAAAACAGCCTTATTTCGGCGAGAGAAGCACAATTCAAGTCAATCATTCAAACTAATGATGATGAATCAATAAATCACTGCAGGTATTGAATATCAGTCAAAATGCATGTTTCCTGCTTTTAATGAGTTGAAATCACAAGAAAAGAATCAAAATGATATTTGGGTCTTACAGTGTTAAAACATGACTGCTTCTGGCAAAAACAGCCTTATTTCGGCGAGAGAAGCACAATTCAAGTCAATCATTCAAACTAATGATGATGAATCAATAAATCACTGCAGGTATTGAATATCAGTCAAAATGCATGTTTCCTGCTTTTAATGAGTTGAAATCACAAGAAAAGAATCAAAATGATATTTGGTCTTACAGTGTTAAAACATGACTGCTTCTGGCAAAAACAGCCTTATTTCGGCGAGAGAAGCACAATTCAAGTCAATCATTCAAACTAATGATGATGAATCAATAAATCACTGCAGGGATTGAATATCAGTCAAAATGCATGTTTCCTGCTTTTAATGAGTTGAAATCACAAGAAAATAATCAAAATGATATTTGGGTCTTACAGTGTTAAAACATGACTGCTTCTGGCAAAAACAGCCTTATTTCGGCGAGAGAAGCACAATTCAAGTCAATCATTCAAACTAATGATGATGAATCAATAAATCACTGCAGGTATTGAATATCAGTCAAAATGCATGTTTCCTGCTTTTAATGAGTTGAAATCACAAGAAAAAGAATCAAAATGATATTTGGGTCTTACAGTGTTAAAACATGACTGCTTCTGGCAAAAACAGCCTTATTTCGGCGAGAGAAGAACAATTCAAGTCAATCATTCAAACTAATGATGATGAATCAATAAATCACTGCAGGGATTGAATATCAGTCAAAATGCATGTTTCCTGCTTTTAATGAGTTGAAATCACAAGAAAATAATCAAAATGATATTTGGGTCTTACAGTGTTAAAACATGACTGCTTCTGGCAAAAACAGCCTTATTTCGTCGAGAGAAGAACAATTCAAGTCAATCATTCAAACTAATGATGATGAATCAATAAATCACTGCAGGGATTGAATATCAGTCAAAATGCATGTTTCCTGCTTTTAATGAGTTGAAATCACAAGAAAATAATCAAAATGATATTTGGGTCTTACAGTGTTAAAACATGACTGCTTCTGGCAAAAACAGCCTTATTTCGGCGAGAGAAGCACAATTCAAGTCAATCATTCAAACTAATGATGATGAATCAATAAATCACTGCAGGTATTGAATATCAGTCAAAATGCATGTTTCCTGCTTTTAATGAGTTGAAATCACAAGAAAAGAATCAAAATGATATTTGGGTCTTACAGTGTTAAAACATGACTGCTTCTGGCAAAAACAGCCTTATTTCGGCGAGAGAAGCACAATTCAAGTCAATCATTCAAACTAATGATGATGAATCAATAAATCACTGCAGGGATTGAATATCAGTCAAAAATGCATGTTTCCTGCTTTTAATGAGTTGAAATCACAAGAAAATAATCAAAATGATATTTGGGTCTTACAGTGTTAAAACATGGACTGCTTCTGGCAAAAACAGCCTTATTTCGTCGAGAGAAGAACAATTCAAGTCAATCATTCAAACTAATGATGATGAATCAATAAATCACTGCAGGGATTGAATATCAGTCAAAATGCATGTTTCCTGCTTTTAATGAGTTGAAATCACAAGAAAATAATCAAAATGATATTTGGGTCTTACAGTGTTAAAACATGACTGCTTCTGGCAAAAACAGCCTTATTTCGTCGAGAGAAGAACAATTCAAGTCAATCATTCAAACTAATGATGATGAATCAATAAATCACTGCAGGGATTGAATATCAGTCAAAATGCATGTTTCCTGCTTTTAATGAGTTGAAATCACAAGAAAATAATCAAAATGATATTTGGGTCTTACAGTGTTAAAACATGACTGCTTCTGGCAAAAACAGCCTTATTTCGTCGAGAGAAGAACAATTCAAGTCAATCATTCAAACTAATGATGATGAATCAATAAATCACTGCAGGGATTGAATATCAGTCAAAATGCATGTTTCCTGCTTTTAATGAGTTGAAATCACAAGAAAAGATTCAAAATGATATTTGGGTCTTACAGTGTTAAAACATGACTGCTTCTGGCAAAAACAGCCTTATTTCGTCGAGAGAAGAACAATTCAAGTCAATCATTCAAACTAATGATGATGAATCAATAAATCACTGCAGGGATTGAATATCAGTCAAAATGCATGTTTCCTGCTTTTAATGAGTTGAAATCACAAGAAAATAATCAAAATGATATTTGGGTCTTACAGTGTTAAAACATGACTGCTTCTGGCAAAAACAGCCTTATTTCGTCGAGAAAAACAATTCAAGTCAATCATTCAAACTAATGATGATGAATCAATAAATCACTGCAGGGATTGAATATCAGTCAAAATGCATGTTTCCTGCTTTTAATGAGTTGAAATCACAAGAAAATAATCAAAATGATATTTGGGTCTTACAGTGTTAAAACATGACTGCTTCTGGCAAAAACAGCCTTATTTCGTCGAGAAAAACAATTCAAGTCAATCATTCAAACTAATGATGATGAATCAATAAATCACTGCAGGGATTGAATATCAGTCAAAATGCATGTTTCCTGCTTTTAATGAGTTGAAATCACAAGAAAAGAATCAAAATGATATTTGGGTCTTACAGTGTTAAAACATGACTGCTTCTGGCAAAAACAGCCTTATTTCGTCGAGAGAAGAACAATTCAAGTCAATCATTCAAACTAATGATGATGAATCAATAAATCACTGCAGGGATTGAATATCAGTCAAAATGCATGTTTCCTGCTTTTAATGAGTTGAAATCACAAGAAAATAATCAAAATGATATTTGGGTCTTACAGTGTTAAAACATGACTGCTTCTGGCAAAAACAGCCTTATTTAGGCGAGAGAAGCACAATTCAAGTCAATCATTCAAACTAATGATGATGAATCAATAAATCACTGCAGGTATTGAATATCAGTCAAAATGCATGTTTCCTGCTTTTAATGAGTTGAAATCACAAGAAAAGAATCAAAATGATATTTGGGTCTTACAGTGTTAAAACATGACTGCTTCTGGCAAAAACAGCCTTATTTCGGCGAGAGAAGCACAATTCAAGTCAATCATTCAAACTAATGATGATGAATCAATAAATCACTGCAGGTATTGAATATCAGTCAAAATGCATGTTTCCTGCTTTTAATGAGTTGAAATCACAAGAAAAGAATCAAAATGATATTTGGGTCTTACAGTGTTAAAACATGACTGCTTCTGGCAAAAACAGCCTTATTTAGGCGAGAGAAGCACAATTCAAGTCAATCATTCAAACTAATGATGATGAATCAATAAATCACTGCAGGTATTGAATATCAGTCAAAATGCATGTTTCCTGCTTTTAATGAGTTGAAATCACAAGAAAAGAATCAAAATGATATTTGGGTCTTACAGTGTTAAACATGACTGCTTCTGGCAAAAACAGCCTTATTTCGGCGAGAGAAGCACAATTCAAGTCAATCATTCAAACTAATGATGATGAATCAATAAATCACTGCAGGTATTGAATATCAGTCAAAATGCATGTTTCCTGCTTTTAATGAGTTGAAATCACAAGAAAAGAATCAAAATGATATTTGGGTCTTACAGTGTTAAAACATGACTGCTTCTGGCAAAAACAGCCTTATTTCGTCGAGAGAAGAACAATTCAAGTCAATCATTCAAACTAATGATGATGAATCAATAAATCACTGCAGGGATTGAATATCAGTCAAAATGCATGTTTCCTGCTTTTAATGAGTTGAAATCACAAGAAAATAATCAAAATGATATTTGGGTCTTACAGTGTTAAAACATGACTGCTTCTGGCAAAAACAGCCTTATTTCGTCGAGAGAAGAACAATTCAAGTCAATCATTCAAACTAATGATGATGAATCAATAAATCACTGCAGGGATTGAATATCAGTCAAAATGCATGTTTCCTGCTTTTAATGAGTTGAAATCACAAGAAAATAATCAAAATGATATTTGGGTCTTACAGTGTTAAAACATGACTGCTTCTGGCAAAAACAGCCTTATTTCGTCGAGAGAAGAACAATTCAAGTCAATCATTCAAACTAATGATGATGAATCAATAAATCACTGCAGGGATTGAATATCAGTCAAAATGCATGTTTCCTGCTTTTAATGAGTTGAAATCACAAGAAAAGATTCAAAATGATATTTGGGTCTTACAGTGTTAAAACATGACTGCTTCTGGCAAAAACAGCCTTATTTCGTCGAGAGAAGAACAATTCAAGTCAATCATTCAAACTAATGATGATGAATCAATAAATCACTGCAGGGATTGAATATCAGTCAAAATGCATGTTTCCTGCTTTTAATGAGTTGAAATCACAAGAAAATAATCAAAATGATATTTGGGTCTTACAGTGTTAAAACATGACTGCTTCTGGCAAAAACAGCCTTATTTCGTCGAGAAAAACAATTCAAGTCAATCATTCAAACTAATGATGATGAATCAATAAATCACTGCAGGGATTGAATATCAGTCAAAATGCATGTTTCCTGCTTTTAATGAGTTGAAATCACAAGAAAATAATCAAAATGATATTTGGGTCTTACAGTGTTAAAACATGACTGCTTCTGGCAAAAACAGCCTTATTTCGTCGAGAAAAACAATTCAAGTCAATCATTCAAACTAATGATGATGAATCAATAAATCACTGCAGGGATTGAATATCAGTCAAAATGCATGTTTCCTGCTTTTAATGAGTTGAAATCACAAGAAAAGAATCAAAATGATATTTGGGTCTTACAGTGTTAAAACATGACTGCTTCTGGCAAAAACAGCCTTATTTCGTCGAGAGAAGAACAATTCAAGTCAATCATTCAAACTAATGATGATGAATCAATAAATCACTGCAGGGATTGAATATCAGTCAAAATGCATGTTTCCTGCTTTTAATGAGTTGAAATCACAAGAAAATAATCAAAATGATATTTGGGTCTTACAGTGTTAAAACATGACTGCTTCTGGCAAAAACAGCCTTATTTAGGCGAGAGAAGCACAATTCAAGTCAATCATTCAAACTAATGATGATGAATCAATAAATCACTGCAGGTATTGAATATCAGTCAAAATGCATGTTTCCTGCTTTTAATGAGTTGAAATCACAAGAAAAGAATCAAAATGATATTTGGGTCTTACAGTGTTAAAACATGACTGCTTCTGGCAAAAACAGCCTTATTTCGGCGAGAGAAGCACAATTCAAGTCAATCATTCAAACTAATGATGATGAATCAATAAATCACTGCAGGTATTGAATATCAGTCAAAATGCATGTTTCCTGCTTTTAATGAGTTGAAATCACAAGAAAAGAATCAAAATGATATTTGGGTCTTACAGTGTTAAAACATGACTGCTTCTGGCAAAAACAGCCTTATTTCGTCGAGAGAAGAACAATTCAAGTCAATCATTCAAACTAATGATGATGAATCAATAAATCACTGCAGGGATTGAATATCAGTCAAAATGCATGTTTCCTGCTTTTAATGAGTTGAAATCACAAGAAAATAATCAAAATGATATTTGGGTCTTACAGTGTTAAAACATGACTGCTTCTGGCAAAAACAGCCTTATTTCGTCGAGAAAAACAATTCAAGTCAATCATTCAAACTAATGATGATGAATCAATAAATCACTGCAGGGATTGAATATCAGTCAAAATGCATGTTTCCTGCTTTTAATGAGTTGAAATCACAAGAAAATAATCAAAATGATATTTGGGTCTTACAGTGTTAAAACATGACTGCTTCTGGCAAAAACAGCCTTATTTCGGCGAGAGAAGCACAATTCAAGTCAATCATTCAAACTAATGATGATGAATCAATAAATCACTGCAGGTATTGAATATCAGTCAAAATGCATGTTTCCTGCTTTTAATGAGTTGAAATCACAAGAAAAGAATCAAAATGATATTTGGGTCTTACAGTGTTAAAACATGACTGCTTCTGGCAAAAACAGCCTTATTTCGGCGAGAGAAGCACAATTCAAGTCAATCATTCAAACTAATGATGATGAATCAATAAATCACTGCAGGTATTGAATATCAGTCAAAATGCATGTTTCCTGCTTTTAATGAGTTGAAATCACAAGAAAAGTATCAAAATGATATTTGGGTCTTACAGTGTTAAAACATGACTGCTTCTGGCAAAAACAGCCTTATTTCGGCGAGAGAAGCACAATTCAAGTCAATCATTCAAACTAATGATGATGAATCAATAAATCACTGCAGGTATTGAATATCAGTCAAAATGCATGTTTCCTGCTTTTAATGAGTTGAAATCACAAGAAAAGAATCAAAATGATATTTGGGTCTTACAGTGTTAAAACATGACTGCTTCTGGCAAAAACAGCCTTATTTCGGCGAGAGAAGCACAATTCAAGTCAATCATTCAAACTAATGATGATGAATCAATAAATCACTGCAGGTATTGAATATCAGTCAAAATGCATGTTTCCTGCTTTTAATGAGTTGAAATCACAAGAAAATAATCAAAATGATATTTGGGTCTTACAGTGTTAAAACATGACTGCTTCTGGCAAAAACAGCCTTATTTCGTCGAGAGAAGAACAATTCAAGTCAATCATTCAAACTAATGATGATGAATCAATAAATCACTGCAGGGATTGAATATCAGTCAAAATGCATGTTTCCTGCTTTTAATGAGTTGAAATCACAAGAAAATAATCAAAATGATATTTGGGTCTTACAGTGTTAAAACATGACTGCTTCTGGCAAAAACAGCCTTATTTCGGCGAGAGAAGCACAATTCAAGTCAATCATTCAAAGTAATGATGATGAATCAATAAATCACTGCAGGGATTGAATATCAGTCAAAATGCATGTTTCCTGCTTTTAATGAGTTGAAATCACAAGAAAATAATCAAAATGATATTTGGGTCTTACAGTGTTAAAACATGACTGCTTCTGGCAAAAACAGCCTTATTTCGGCGAGAGAAGCACAATTCAAGTCAATCATTCAAAGTAATGATGATGAATCAATAAATCACTGCAGGGATTGAATATCAGTCAAAATGCATGTTTCCTGCTTTTAATGAGTTGAAATCACAAGAAAATAATCAAAATGATATTTGGGTCTTACAGTGTTAAAACATGACTGCTTCTGGCAAAAACAGCCTTATTTCGTCGAGAGAAGAACAATTCAAGTCAATCATTCAAACTAATGATGATGAATCAATAAATCACTGCAGGGATTGAATATCAGTCAAAATGCATGTTTCCTGCTTTTAATGAGTTGAAATCACAAGAAAAGATTCAAAATGATATTTGGGTCTTACAGTGTTAAAACATGACTGCTTCTGGCAAAAACAGCCTTATTTCGTCGAGAGAAGAACAATTCAAGTCAATCATTCAAACTAATGATGATGAATCAATAAATCACTGCAGGGATTGAATATCAGTCAAAATGCATGTTTCCTGCTTTTAATGAGTTGAAATCACAAGAAAATAATCAAAATGATATTTGGGTCTTACAGTGTTAAAACATGACTGCTTCTGGCAAAAACAGCCTTATTTCGTCGAGAAAAACAATTCAAGTCAATCATTCAAACTAATGATGATGAATCAATAAATCACTGCAGGGATTGAATATCAGTCAAAATGCATGTTTCCTGCTTTTAATGAGTTGAAATCACAAGAAAAGAATCAAAATGATATTTGGGTCTTACAGTGTTAAAACATGACTGCTTCTGGCAAAAACAGCCTTATTTCGTCGAGAGAAGAACAATTCAAGTCAATCATTCAAACTAATGATGATGAATCAATAAATCACTGCAGGGATTGAATATCAGTCAAAATGCATGTTTCCTGCTTTTAATGAGTTGAAATCACAAGAAAATAATCAAAATGATATTTGGGTCTTACAGTGTTAAAACATGACTGCTTCTGGCAAAAACAGCCTTATTTAGGCGAGAGAAGCACAATTCAAGTCAATCATTCAAACTAATGATGATGAATCAATAAATCACTGCAGGTATTGAATATCAGTCAAAATGCATGTTTCCTGCTTTTAATGAGTTGAAATCACAAGAAAAGAATCAAAATGATATTTGGGTCTTACAGTGTTAAAACATGACTGCTTCTGGCAAAAACAGCCTTATTTCGGCGAGAGAAGCACAATTCAAGTCAATCATTCAAACTAATGATGATGAATCAATAAATCACTGCAGGTATTGAATATCAGTCAAAATGCATGTTTCCTGCTTTTAATGAGTTGAAATCACAAGAAAAGAATCAAAATGATATTTGGGTCTTACAGTGTTAAAACATGACTGCTTCTGGCAAAAACAGCCTTATTTCGTCGAGAGAAGAACAATTCAAGTCAATCATTCAAACTAATGATGATGAATCAATAAATCACTGCAGGGATTGAATATCAGTCAAAATGCATGTTTCCTGCTTTTAATGAGTTGAAATCACAAGAAAATAATCAAAATGATATTTGGGTCTTACAGTGTTAAAACATGACTGCTTCTGGCAAAAACAGCCTTATTTCGTCGAGAAAAACAATTCAAGTCAATCATTCAAACTAATGATGATGAATCAATAAATCACTGCAGGGATTGAATATCAGTCAAAATGCATGTTTCCTGCTTTTAATGAGTTGAAATCACAAGAAAAGAATCAAAATGATATTTGGGTCTTACAGTGTTAAAACATGACTGCTTCTGGCAAAAACAGCCTTATTTCGGCGAGAGAAGCACAATTCAAGTCAATCATTCAAACTAATGATGATGAATCAATAAATCACTGCAGGTATTGAATATCAGTCAAAATGCATGTTTCCTGCTTTTAATGAGTTGAAATCACAAGAAAAGAATCAAAATGATATTTGGGTCTTACAGTGTTAAAACATGACTGCTTCTGGCAAAAACAGCCTTATTTCGGCGAGAGAAGCACAATTCAAGTCAATCATTCAAACTAATGATGATGAATCAATAAATCACTGCAGGTATTGAATATCAGTCAAAATGCATGTTTCCTGCTTTTAATGAGTTGAAATCACAAGAAAAGAATCAAAATGATATTTGGGTCTTACAGTGTTAAAACATGACTGCTTCTGGCAAAAACAGCCTTATTTCGGCGAGAGAAGCACAATTCAAGTCAATCATTCAAACTAATGATGATGAATCAATAAATCACTGCAGGTATTGAATATCAGTCAAAATGCATGTTTCCTGCTTTTAATGAGTTGAAATCACAAGAAAAGAATCAAAATGATATTTGGGTCTTACAGTGTTAAAACATGACTGCTTCTGGCAAAAACAGCCTTATTTCGGCGAGAGAAGCACAATTCAAGTCAATCATTCAAACTAATGATGATGAATCAATAAATCACTGCAGGTATTGAATATCAGTCAAAATGCATGTTTCCTGCTTTTAATGAGTTGAAATCACAAGAAAATAATCAAAATGATATTTGGGTCTTACAGTGTTAAAACATGACTGCTTCTGGCAAAAACAGCCTTATTTCGTCGAGAGAAGAACAATTCAAGTCAATCATTCAAACTAATGATGATGAATCAATAAATCACTGCAGGGATTGAATATCAGTCAAAATGCATGTTTCCTGCTTTTAATGAGTTGAAATCACAAGAAAATAATCAAAATGATATTTGGGTCTTACAGTGTTAAAACATGACTGCTTCTGGCAAAAACAGCCTTATTTCGGCGAGAGAAGCACAATTCAAGTCAATCATTCAAAGTAATGATGATGAATCAATAAATCACTGCAGGGATTGAATATCAGTCAAAATGCATGTTTCCTGCTTTTAATGAGTTGAAATCACAAGAAAATAATCAAAATGATATTTGGGTCTTACAGTGTTAAAACATGACTGCTTCTGGAAAAAACAGCCTTATTTCGGCGAGAGAAGCACAATTCAAGTCAATCATTCAAAGTAATGATGATGAATCAATAAATCACTGCAGGGATTGAATATCAGTCAAAATGCATGTTTCCTGCTTTTAATGAGTTGAAATCACAAGAAAATAATCAAAATGATATTTGGGTCTTACAGTGTTAAAACATGACTGCTTCTGGCAAAAACAGCCTTATTTCGTCGAGAGAAGAACAATTCAAGTCAATCATTCAAACTAATGATGATGAATCAATAAATCACTGCAGGGATTGAATATCAGTCAAAATGCATGTTTCCTGCTTTTAATGAGTTGAAATCACAAGAAAAGATTCAAAATGATATTTGGGTCTTACAGTGTTAAAACATGACTGCTTCTGGCAAAAACAGCCTTATTTCGTCGAGAGAAGAACAATTCAAGTCAATCATTCAAACTAATGATGATGAATCAATAAATCACTGCAGGGATTGAATATCAGTCAAAATGCATGTTTCCTGCTTTTAATGAGTTGAAATCACAAGAAAATAATCAAAATGATATTTGGGTCTTACAGTGTTAAAACATGACTGCTTCTGGCAAAAACAGCCTTATTTCGTCGAGAAAAACAATTCAAGTCAATCATTCAAACTAATGATGATGAATCAATAAATCACTGCAGGGATTGAATATCAGTCAAAATGCATGTTTCCTGCTTTTAATGAGTTGAAATCACAAGAAAATAATCAAAATGATATTTGGGTCTTACAGTGTTAAAACATGACTGCTTCTGGCAAAAACAGCCTTATTTCGTCGAGAAAAACAATTCAAGTCAATCATTCAAACTAATGATGATGAATCAATAAATCACTGCAGGGATTGAATATCAGTCAAAATGCATGTTTCCTGCTTTTAATGAGTTGAAATCACAAGAAAAGAATCAAAATGATATTTGGGTCTTACAGTGTTAAAACATGACTGCTTCTGGCAAAAACAGCCTTATTTCGTCGAGAGAAGAACAATTCAAGTCAATCATTCAAACTAATGATGATGAATCAATAAATCACTGCAGGGATTGAATATCAGTCAAAATGCATGTTTCCTGCTTTTAATGAGTTGAAATCACAAGAAAATAATCAAAATGATATTTGGGTCTTACAGTGTTAAAACATGACTGCTTCTGGCAAAAACAGCCTTATTTAGGCGAGAGAAGCACAATTCAAGTCAATCATTCAAACTAATGATGATGAATCAATAAATCACTGCAGGTATTGAATATCAGTCAAAATGCATGTTTCCTGCTTTTAATGAGTTGAAATCACAAGAAAAGAATCAAAATGATATTTGGGTCTTACAGTGTTAAAACATGACTGCTTCTGGCAAAAACAGCCTTATTTCGGCGAGAGAAGCACAATTCAAGTCAATCATTCAAACTAATGATGATGAATCAATAAATCACTGCAGGGATTGAATATCAGTCAAAATGCATGTTTCCTGCTTTTAATGAGTTGAAATCACAAGAAAATAATCAAAATGATATTTGGGTCTTACAGTGTTAAAACATGACTGCTTCTGGCAAAAACAGCCTTATTTCGTCGAGAAAAACAATTCAAGTCAATCATTCAAACTAATGATGATGAATCAATAAATCACTGCAGGGATTGAATATCAGTCAAAATGCATGTTTCCTGCTTTTAATGAGTTGAAATCACAAGAAAAGAATCAAAATGATATTTGGGTCTTACAGTGTTAAAACATGACTGCTTCTGGCAAAAACAGCCTTATTTCGTCGAGAAAAACAATTCAAGTCAATCATTCAAACTAATGATGATGAATCAATAAATCACTGCAGGGATTGAATATCAGTCAAAATGCATGTTTCCTGCTTTTAATGAGTTGAAATCACAAGAAAATAATCAAAATGATATTTGGGTCTTACAGTGTTAAAACATGACTGCTTCTGGCAAAAACAGCCTTATTTCGTCGAGAAAAACAATTCAAGTCAATCATTCAAACTAATGATGATGAATCAATAAATCACTGCAGGGATTGAATATCAGTCAAAATGCATGTTTCCTGCTTTTAATGAGTTGAAATCACAAGAAAATAATCAAAATGATATTTGGGTCTTACAGTGTTAAAACATGACTGCTTCTGGCAAAAACAGCCTTATTTAGGCGAGAGAAGCACAATTCAAGTCAATCATTCAAACTAATGATGATGAATCAATAAATCACTGCAGGTATTGAATATCAGTCAAAATGCATGTTTCCTGCTTTTAATGAGTTGAAATCACAAGAAAAGAATCAAAATGATATTTGGGTCTTACAGTGTTAAAACATGACTGCTTCTGGCAAAAACAGCCTTATTTCGGCGAGAGAAGCACAATTCAAGTCAATCATTCAAAGTAATGATGATGAATCAATAAATCACTGCAGGGATTGAATATCAGTCAAAATGCATGTTTCCTGCTTTTAATGAGTTGAAATCACAAGAAAATAATCAAAATGATATTTGGGTCTTACAGTGTTAAAACATGACTGCTTCTGGCAAAAACAGCCTTATTTCGTCGAGAAAAACAATTCAAGTCAATCATTCAAACTAATGATGATGAATCAATAAATCACTGCAGGGATTGAATATCAGTCAAAATGCATGTTTCCTGCTTTTAATGAGTTGAAATCACAAGAAAAGAATCAAAATGATATTTGGGTCTTACAGTGTTAAAACATGACTGCTTCTGGCAAAAACAGCCTTATTTCGTCGAGAGAAGAACAATTCAAGTCAATCATTCAAACTAATGATGATGAATCAATAAATCACTGCAGGGATTGAATATCAGTCAAAATGCATGTTTCCTGCTTTTAATGAGTTGAAATCACAAGAAAATAATCAAAATGATATTTGGGTCTTACAGTGTTAAAACATGACTGCTTCTGGCAAAAACAGCCTTATTTAGGCGAGAGAAGCACAATTCAAGTCAATCATTCAAACTAATGATGATGAATCAATAAATCACTGCAGGTATTGAATATCAGTCAAAATGCATGTTTCCTGCTTTTAATGAGTTGAAATCACAAGAAAAGAATCAAAATGATATTTGGGTCTTACAGTGTTAAAACATGACTGCTTCTGGCAAAAACAGCCTTATTTCGGCGAGAGAAGCACAATTCAAGTCAATCATTCAAACTAATGATGATGAATCAATAAATCACTGCAGGTATTGAATATCAGTCAAAATGCATGTTTCCTGCTTTTAATGAGTTGAAATCACAAGAAAAGAATCAAAATGATATTTGGGTCTTACAGTGTTAAAACATGACTGCTTCTGGCAAAAACAGCCTTATTTCGTCGAGAGAAGAACAATTCAAGTCAATCATTCAAACTAATGATGATGAATCAATAAATCACTGCAGGGATTGAATATCAGTCAAAATGCATGTTTCCTGCTTTTAATGAGTTGAAATCACAAGAAAATAATCAAAATGATATTTGGGTCTTACAGTGTTAAAACATGACTGCTTCTGGCAAAAACAGCCTTATTTCGTCGAGAAAAACAATTCAAGTCAATCATTCAAACTAATGATGATGAATCAATAAATCACTGCAGGGATTGAATATCAGTCAAAATGCATGTTTCCTGCTTTTAATGAGTTGAAATCACAAGAAAATAATCAAAATGATATTTGGGTCTTACAGTGTTAAAACATGACTGCTTCTGGCAAAAACAGCCTTATTTCGGCGAGAGAAGCACAATTCAAGTCAATCATTCAAACTAATGATGATGAATCAATAAATCACTGCAGGTATTGAATATCAGTCAAAATGCATGTTTCCTGCTTTTAATGAGTTGAAATCACAAGAAAAGAATCAAAATGATATTTGGGTCTTACAGTGTTAAAACATGACTGCTTCTGGCAAAAACAGCCTTATTTCGGCGAGAGAAGCACAATTCAAGTCAATCATTCAAACTAATGATGATGAATCAATAAATCACTGCAGGGATTGAATATCAGTCAAAATGCATGTTTCCTGCTTTTAATGAGTTGAAATCACAAGAAAAGAATCAAAATGATATTTGGGTCTTACAGTGTTAAAACATGACTGCTTCTGGCAAAAACAGCCTTATTTCGGCAAGAGAAGCACAATTCAAGTGAATCATTCAAAGTAATGATGATGAATCAATAAATCACTGCAGGGATTGAATATCAGTCAAAATGCATGTTTCCTGCTTTTAATGAGTTGAAATCACAAGAAAATAATCAAAATGATATTTGGGTCTTACAGTGTTAAAACATGACTGCTTCTGGCAAAAACAGCCTTATTTCGTCGAGAAAAACAATTCAAGTCAATCATTCAAACTAATGATGATGAATCAATAAATCACTGCAGGGATTGAATATCAGTCAAAATGCATGTTTCCTGCTTTTAATGAGTTGAAATCACAAGAAAAGAATCAAAATGATATTTGGGTCTTACAGTGTTAAAACATGACTGCTTCTGGCAAAAACAGCCTTATTTCGTCGAGAGAAGAACAATTCAAGTCAATCATTCAAACTAATGATGATGAATCAATAAATCACTGCAGGGATTGAATATCAGTCAAAATGCATGTTTCCTGCTTTTAATGAGTTGAAATCACAAGAAAATAATCAAAATGATATTTGGGTCTTACAGTGTTAAAACATGACTGCTTCTGGCAAAAACAGCCTTATTTAGGCGAGAGAAGCACAATTCAAGTCAATCATTCAAACTAATGATGATGAATCAATAAATCACTGCAGGTATTGAATATCAGTCAAAATGCATGTTTCCTGCTTTTAATGAGTTGAAATCACAAGAAAAGAATCAAAATGATATTTGGGTCTTACAGTGTTAAAACATGACTGCTTCTGGCAAAAACAGCCTTATTTCGGCGAGAGAAGCACAATTCAAGTCAATCATTCAAACTAATGATGATGAATCAATAAATCACTGCAGGTATTGAATATCAGTCAAAATGCATGTTTCCTGCTTTTAATGAGTTGAAATCACAAGAAAAGAATCAAAATGATATTTGGGTCTTACAGTGTTAAAACATGACTGCTTCTGGCAAAAACAGCCTTATTTCGTCGAGAGAAGAACAATTCAAGTCAATCATTCAAACTAATGATGATGAATCAATAAATCACTGCAGGGATTGAATATCAGTCAAAATGCATGTTTCCTGCTTTTAATGAGTTGAAATCACAAGAAAATAATCAAAATGATATTTGGGTCTTACAGTGTTAAAACATGACTGCTTCTGGCAAAAACAGCCTTATTTCGTCGAGAAAAACAATTCAAGTCAATCATTCAAACTAATGATGATGAATCAATAAATCACTGCAGGGATTGAATATCAGTCAAAATGCATGTTTCCTGCTTTTAATGAGTTGAAATCACAAGAAAATAATCAAAATGATATTTGGGTCTTACAGTGTTAAAACATGACTGCTTCTGGCAAAAACAGCCTTATTTCGGCGAGAGAAGCACAATTCAAGTCAATCATTCAAACTAATGATGATGAATCAATAAATCACTGCAGGTATTGAATATCAGTCAAAATGCATGTTTCCTGCTTTTAATGAGTTGAAATCACAAGAAAAGAATCAAAATGATATTTGGGTCTTACAGTGTTAAAACATGACTGCTTCTGGCAAAAACAGCCTTATTTCGGCGAGAGAAGCACAATTCAAGTCAATCATTCAAACTAATGATGATGAATCAATAAATCACTGCAGGTATTGAATATCAGTCAAAATGCATGTTTCCTGCTTTTAATGAGTTGAAATCACAAGAAAAGAATCAAAATGATATTTGGGTCTTACAGTGTTAAAACATGACTGCTTCTGGCAAAAACAGCCTTATTTCGGCGAGAGAAGCACAATTCAAGTCAATCATTCAAACTAATGATGATGAATCAATAAATCACTGCAGGTATTGAATATCAGTCAAAATGCATGTTTCCTGCTTTTAATGAGTTGAAATCACAAGAAAAGAATCAAAATGATATTTGGGTCTTACAGTGTTAAAACATGACTGCTTCTGGCAAAAACAGCCTTATTTCGGCGAGAGAAGCACAATTCAAGTCAATCATTCAAACTAATGAT
>NW_026739084.1:0-2500 GCF_030273125.1 Centropristis striata
AAGTCGGTTTAACTGTGATTAAAGCATTTAATCCTAGTTTAAGCTCTAACCCTAACCCTTTCACCTAACCCTAACCCTAATCCTAGTCTTGAAATTTAAGGCAATATATGCCCTAACCAGAAAATAAGAAACAAAAAATATTGCGATTCATACCTTGACCAGCAGGGGGCAAAATTCACTCTGCAGGTCACTAAAAGCTAGGTCTAATAATATAACTCTTAAAATAAACTCAATTTATTAATACATATAATTTAACAATTTAATGCAATACACACCTCGACCAGCAGGGGACAAAATTCACTCTGCAGGTCACTAAAAACTAAAGGTAATAATATAACTCTAAAAATAAATTAAATTCAAGAATAAAATATAATTTTTAATTTTTATTGCAATACTCACCTTGACCAGCAGGGGGCAAAATTCACTCTGCAGGTCCCTAAAAGCTAAGGGTATTAATATAATTCTAAAAATAAATTAAATGCATGAATAAAAGGTAATTTTTAATTTATTGCAATACACACCTTGACCACCAGGGGGCAAACTTCACTCTGCAGGTCACTAAAAGCTAAAGGTATTAATATAAATCTAAAAATAAATTAAATGCCTGAATAAAAGGTAATTTTTAATTTATTGCAATACACACCTTGACCACCAGGGGGCAAACTTCACTCTGCAGGTCACTAAAAGCTAAGTGTAATAATTACCCTTTAAAAGTAAATGGAATTCATGAATAAAATGTAATTGGGAAACGTAATGTAATACTCACCTTGACCAGCAGGGGGCAAATTCGCCTTAAAGGGACATTATAACCTATTAAACTCAATAATTACATCTTTTAACTTAATAATTATATCCCAAGAGTTAGTTTACTTACAAAATACTCAATAACCTACCCATTTGGAATGAAAAAATAGGATAAAGTACAGTAAAAAGAGATAAAATAAGCGAATTAAGTTGGATTTGAAACAAAACCATGAGTGAGAAGGGTTGCAGGGAAACTATAGGGCCCATACACACCAATGCACTTTATACCAGATCTATAGCTGTGCGGTGTACTGGAGCATGGACTGGCCTACATAGAGACAGAGAGGGACTTCCTTCAGGCTCAAATAATGTGAGTACAAACTTTGTTCAATAATATAATTTTTGATATAATTCTTAATTTTTTTAAAAAAAATACTACATAATATTAAAGAATTAACATGGATTAAAATTACAATATAAATTAAAAAGCATATATGGAAGAGATAAGTATTAGATTGTTACTCTGAAGATAAATTATAACTCTGAAAATAAATTAAATCCATAATAAATACATTATTACAGACATAATGCAATATAAAACTTGTCCAGCAGGGGGCAGAATTCACCCAGCAATTCTTCTAAAAGGTAATTCTACTAATATAACTCAAAAAACAACTTTAATTCATCAATAAAATTTAATTTTTTTGGGGGTGCAATACATACCTCGACCAGCAGAGGGCAAACCTCGCCTATAAGAACAATACTAAAGGCATACAGCCTCTCAACTCAATAATAATACAATAATAAAATAGATACATAATAAAATAAAAAATAATATAATAAAATAAAAATAATATAAAATAATATAATAAAATAAAAATATAATAATATTAAATAAAAATGAAATAAAAATAAAATAAATAATAAAATAAAAATGAAGTAATAGAATGAAAATATAATTAAAAATATAATAAAAACACAATAATACTGAATATTAAAAAAACAATAATATAATATAAATGAAAGACAAAATCGAATACTATGAAAATACAAATGTCAAATGGACAAAATATAATGAATTATAAAATGAAGAAAAATAAAGAAATAAATATAATACAACAAAATCACCTAATTGGCTTGGGACACACACCAAGGTTTGATCAACCTTGGCTGGGCCTCTCCTCAGGTGAGGGTGTCTAGTGATAAATGGCCGAAACACCCTGTGATCCTGGGGTCCACTACTGAGGATGTGTCTCAAATTCTGGACTTAGTCCACATAGAACCTTATGGGAAACCAGATGAGATCTCATCCCAATACAGGAAAAACAAAACAGTATATCTCTCAAATAGATGGTATAACAAAGTAATACCACAACATCCAATACAAGGAAACAACATCTAATATAAAGAAAATGATGGAAAACTGAAAAAACAAAAGAAGAAACCAACCAAAATATCCCAAAAACAGGGAAATACCAAAACAACAATACTACAATCCAGGAAGAATACAACCGAATAACAGCCAATATAAGATAAGTATGGAAGACAAAAAAGACAAAAGAAGATACCAAAATATCCCATAAACAATGGAAACAATAAAACAATACCACTACAATCCAGGAGATACACAAGGGAATAACACCCAATTAAAAAGGGCAAATAATGCAAAACAAAAAAATATCCCAGAAACGGGAAATACTAAAACAAAGTTACTACAATCCAAGAAGAATACAAGGCGATAACGCCCAATACAAAG
>NW_026739084.1:5000-23428 GCF_030273125.1 Centropristis striata
AACCCTAACCCTAACCCTAACCCCTAACCCTAACCCTAACCCTAACCCTAACCCTAACCCTAACCCTAACCCTAACCCTAACCCTATTCTGAACCTCTTAGTTACCTAACCTTAGGCCTCCCATTTTCCTAACCCTAACCCTAACCCTAACCTAACCCTAACCCTAATCCTAACCCTAACCTAACCCTAACCCTAATCCTAACCCTAACCCTAACCCTAGGACCCTAACCCTAACCCTAAGACTCTAAACCTAACCCTAACCCTAGGACCCTAACCCTAATCCTAAAACCCTAACCCTAGGACCCTAACCCTAACCCTAAGACTCTAAACCTAACCCTAACCCTAGGACCCTAACCCTAATCCTAAAACCCTAACCCTAGGATCCTAACCCTAACCCTAATACCCTAACCCTAACCCTAATACTCTAACCCTAATCTGAGGCTCCAATTGTTTAATTGGATTATTATTATTACTATTTTTCGAAAATATGGAAATTGGGGGGTATTTAATGGGTTAATAATTTAGGATTTTACAAAAGGATTGATTTAAATATAAATGTATACAAATAAATGGATTTGGGGTATAATATAAAGAAATGTAGGAAGGGATTGGTTAATATATGGCATTTATGGGGTTAAAATTGGGACATAATACTTAAAATCATATATGTAATATGGGTAGTCAAAAACATGCAGCATTTATAGGGTTAACTTTAGTTAAAAGCCAGTTGTCTTTCTGCTGCTTTAATTTTGTGGAAAAAAAGTGGGAGGAGCTTATACTTCGGAGAGGGAAATAGGAGAGAGGCTCATTCTGGCTCTGACTCTCAAAGGGGTAACAACTCTTGGGTACCTGAGAAGCCTTGATTTTTAGCAGTTATTTTATTTGTTTTGAGGTGTGCCTAGCCTGAAGAAGACCCATTGGGTCGAAACGTTGCGAGGGCACACATTTTATTTGGGGAGTTTTTGTTTATTTTGGTTTTGATCTTTGAAAAAAAGAGACCATTTCTTTTCAAGTTTTATTTATTTTATTATATATATAACAAAGCCTTCATTATAATAGACACAAGAATTGTCATTATAACCTGAAAAAGGTACATTTTATTTATTCTTTATACTTACCGGAAGAAAACCGGAAAGGGGTTTTTTCATTTTTTTATTTATTTCATTGATTTATACTTACCGGAGAATACGGGACGCCTGAAAAAGGGCAATTTTATTTGTTTTCACTTACCTGTAACCTGAATAAGGATTATTTTATTGATTTCTTTGTTTTCAAGCACCTGAAAAAGGACAATTTCATTTCATTTTATACTTACCGGATACGGGAAAAGGACAGTTTCATTTATTTTACCTACCTGAGACCTAAAAAAGAAAAGAACACTTTTGTTTGGGTTTTATACTTACCGGGAGACTTACCGTATACGGAAACTTGAAAAATAAATACTTACCAGATACAGTAATCTGAAAAATAAAAGTTTCCGTATACGGAATTCAACAGCCAGTATGGCTGGCTATGGAAATAGCTATGGGGATGGATGGACGCAGGTGTGGTACGGGAGGAGAGGTCGCCCCCGTTACCAGGGACCTGCACAGGACCAACGTTGGTCCAACCGGGGCTGGGATGGGAGGGGGAGGGCCCGTGCACCACCTGTCTTCCAGGCTGGAGGACAGGTTCAGAGAGGACAGTTCCCTAACCGGCCCGTGCCTCCCCCAAACTTTCCAGCTCCGTCTTGGCGCAGGGCACCTTCTAGATATGGGGGACCCCAATCTAGATCATATGCAGCTGTGACGCGCCAATATTATCCGAGAAACAATTGGATTCCTACCAGACCTGAAGCTACTGATCCAAAATTTGGACAGCTGATCAGGAAGCTTCACCAGGTCATAAAAACGGTTCATCATTTGCGGAACGTCAATCCAGCATCCGATAATCAGCCACAAATGATTACACGGATGGTGGATGTTTTGGCGTCAATGATAAAACCAGCCATCCCTACTAGAGCTACAACGGACATGATTGTGGGGAATGCAAAGAATTGGGGGCATAATACCTTGATTATCCTTCATGATCACTATGAGAACAGTCTGGAGGAGTTACTGAGGGACTTGCCTAGCATGTTGACTAGGGATTGGAAGGAGGCCTTCAATGTAGCCACTAAATGGGCACAGAAGAACCTCTCCCGCCTCAAGCAGGAGGTTCTGGATCATGCTGAAGCATTGGTAGCGGCCTGTATTGATCCAGAGGGGGAGGAACAGCAGCAGAGACCTCCACAGCCAACACGGTCTGTGAGGTTGCCCCCCACGACCAGGTCCATATCTACCACCACCCAACAGGGGGAAGTGGAGCAACCTCTGGTTGAGGTCAGAAGACGTGGTGTGGTCACTACGCCAAGTCAGACCGACTTCCTGGAGGAAATTGTTGCACTTACCCCAGACCCAGAACCACCAGTGGCGCGATCTCAGCGCACGGTGGTGGCCATGACTGGTCCACCACAGGGGCAAGATGAACAGGAGGAAGAACCTCCCAAAGAGCAGAGGGTGAGACGGGTGCAGCCAAGAGGGGTGCAGGCAGAGGTCCCAAGTCGGGACTCTGAGTCAGAGCAGGAACAGGGGGATGAGGAATCTAGGCAGGCGGGGACAGAAATCCCCCAAGTGCTTGTGGATCTACAGGGAGAGCTGGACATCACACCAGTCTTGCCTCCTGATCCAGTGCAGGTGGTAGTTCAGGTCCACCCACAGCCTCCTGCAATCCCGGAGTTTAGCCATTTGGCGGACCTGGATGACACAGATCCTGAGATACAGGACAATCGCACCTCAACTCCGAGTCTGTTGACGTTCCAGGCCACACGTCACATTAGATCTGACCGTAAGATGGTGGAGTGGGGACTTAGTGTGAGGAAGAAGTGGCTCATCATTGGGGACTCTAATCTGTCCAGGTTTCCAAGACATTCGTTTTCGGACCTGCAGATAGACAGTTACCCGGGGGCTAACTTCAGACACGCCCAGTCGGTACTCTCTAAGACAATCAGTCAGGTTGTGGTGGAGAAAGTGGTGTTGGCCTTTGGTCTAAACAGCAGGGATCAAAGGGCCAAGGAGACTGCCATAAAACAATTGGCCAGTGCAGTTAGGGAGGCAAAGAAACAGTTCCCTTATGCAGAAATATGGGTCCCTTTAATCAACTTTTCCAGCGCGCTCTCAATGAGTCAGCGGGAATCGTTGATGAAGTTGAACAACCACATTCGCAAAAACTTACCTTACATCCCTCTTTTGGACCGGGCGGCTTTCCACACGGAAGACGATCTTGTACATTGGACAAGGGCTACAGGTGAAGCAATGTTTGGCCACTGGGCTAAGTTTTTAAACTTCAAAGCCCCATAAGCCCTGGAGGTGCGGGGCAGGAGGGACTACAGTACCCTTCAGGGAATGTTATTATCTTGACAAAAAATTTTAGTCCTACACAAGCCCAACTGCAACTTCTAAATAAAGGACTTACCTTTGTCCCGACCTTCGACCTGGGGAAAAATCAGAAAAAACAATTAGAATTAGATATGCAAATTTATCACAGGAAAATTAAATTGGCGGCATATTTTAAAGATAATGATAATGTACAATTTAAACCATTTACACCTAAATCAATGTGGACACCACCCACACATAAATTACCCAAAGAAATAGATTTATTGATCAAAAAGGATGAAAGTGATTTTAAGACTTATTATAAACAATACAAGGGCAAACTAAATTTGACAAAGGAGGAAGTAAAGGCGCTGATTGAATTAAGAAGGAATAGACACATTGTAATTAAACCAGCAGATAAGGGTAGTGCGGTGGTGATTTTAGGTAGGGACCAATACATACAGGAAGTTGAACGCCAATTAAATGATACGACTTACTATAAGAAATTAGAAGAACCAATATATCTTGAGACTATCCCAGTTGTCCATTCAATTATAAACACATTAAAAGATAAAAAGTTTATTGATAGTAAACAAAAGGAATATTTAAAAGGAGATGGGGAACCAAGGGAACGCAGATTTTATATTTTACCAAAGATCCACAAAGCACCAGAAAAGTGGACGGTTCCATTTGAGATTCCTCCCGGTAGACCGATTGTCTCAGATTGTGGGAGTGAAACTTACCAGACGGCGGAGTTCATAGATTACTTTTTGAACCCGTTATCGACCATTCACCCTTCATATGTGAAAGACACATATCATTTTATTGATATAGTAAAAGGATTAAAAATTCCAAAGAATGCATGGTTTTTTAGTATTGATGTGGATAGTTTGTATACAAATATTGATATTAGGGCAGGATTGGCCACAGTTAAAAAGATTTTTCAGGACTATCCGAGGGAAGACAGACCGGATGAGGAATTATTAAAATTATTGGAAATTAATTTGACAAGGAATGATTTTATATTCAATGGACAATTTTATTTACAAATTAAAGGGACTGCCATGGGTAAAAGGTTTGCACCGGCATATGCCAATATTTTTATGGCAAATTGGGAGAATGGGGCTTTGCAAAAATGCCCTAAGAAGCCCTTTCATTACTTAAGGTATTTGGATGACATTTGGGGTATTTGGTGTCACTCTAAGGAGGATTTTGAGGATTTCATAGGAATATTAAATAATCACGATCCATCTATTAAATTGAAATATGTAATTGGCCAGGAATCAATTGATTTTTTAGATACCACAGTGTATAAAGGGGAAAATTTTAATTTAAATGGCAAATTGGACATTAAAGTGTATTTTAAAGAAACGGACACCCATGCCTTATTGTATAAAACCAGCTTTCACCCACGGCATACTTTTAAAGGATTGGTTAAGTCACAATTTTTAAGGTTCCACAGAATATGCACACAAGAAAAAGATTTTTTGGAAGCAGTGCATATTTTGGTTGGGGCCTTGAGGAAAAGGGGATACTCAAGATCATTATTAAGACAATGCCTAAAAACATTCAAGGAACAAAAACCGACCAACACAAAAAGGATTATTCCATTGATTACAAAATATTCATTGGCCAGCCAAAATGTTAATTGGAGGATTAAAAACAATTATAGGGAAATAATTGATAGTGTAGGAATATTAAATAATCATCAAGTCATTTCGGCCTACAGAAAAAACAAAAACTTAAGGGACATTTTGGTTAGAGCCAAATTGGGAAATATTCAAGAATTTGGGACCAAATCAAATATGGAATATGTTTGTTCTTTGAATTTTATTAGGAATAGAGCCAATAGGAAAATCTTTCAAATTGAACAAAAATTCACATTGGACACTAAGAATTGTATTTATGTTATTTTTTGTAATAAGTGTGGTATACAATATATTGGTGAAACTAGAAATTCTATAAGGACTAGAATATATCAACATATCTATAATATTAAAAATAAGAAAGATATTAATACTCCTCTAGTTAAACATTTTATTTTCCACGGCATTCAGGCGCTCAAAGTGGCAGGGATCCAAAGTAATCCATCTTGGACAAACCTACAAAGGAAAAGCAAAGAAAGACAATGGATTTATCGATTAGATACAAAAGAACCAATTGGCCTGAATATGAAACATAATTGATTAGTGGAGCCTCCCCTTTATTGTCTTCTCCTATTCTGAACCTCTTAGTTACCTAACCTTAGGCCTCCCATTTTCCTAACCCTAACCCTAACCCTAACCTAACCCTAACCCTAATCCTAACCCTAACCTAACCCTAACCCTAATCCTAACCCTAACCCTAACCCTAGGACCCTAACCCTAACCCTAAGACTCTAAACCTAACCCTAACCCTAGGACCCTAACCCTAATCCTAAAACCCTAACCCTAGGACCCTAACCCTAACCCTAAGACTCTAAACCTAACCCTAACCCTAGGACCCTAACCCTAATCCTAAAACCCTAACCCTAGGATCCTAACCCTAACCCTAATACCCTAACCCTAACCCTAATACTCTAACCCTAATCTGAGGCTCCAATTGTTTAATTGGATTATTATTATTACTATTTTTCGAAAATATGGAAATTGGGGGGTATTTAATGGGTTAATAATTTAGGATTTTACAAAAGGATTGATTTAAATATAAATGTATACAAATAAATGGATTTGGGGTATAATATAAAGAAATGTAGGAAGGGATTGGTTAATATATGGCATTTATGGGGTTAAAATTGGGACATAATACTTAAAATCATATATGTAATATGGGTAGTCAAAAACATGCAGCATTTATAGGGTTAACTTTAGTTAAAAGCCAGTTGTCTTTCTGCTGCTTTAATTTTGTGGAAAAAAAGTGGGAGGAGCTTATACTTCGGAGAGGGAAATAGGAGAGAGGCTCATTCTGGCTCTGACTCTCAAAGGGGTAACAACTCTTGGGTACCTGAGAAGCCTTGATTTTTAGCAGTTATTTTATTTGTTTTGAGGTGTGCCTAGCCTGAAGAAGACCCATTGGGTCGAAACGTTGCGAGGGCACACATTTTATTTGGGGAGTTTTTGTTTATTTTGGTTTTGATCTTTGAAAAAAAGAGACCATTTCTTTTCAAGTTTTATTTATTTTATTATATATATAACAAAGCCTTCATTATAATAGACACAAGAATTGTCATTATAACCTGAAAAAGGTACATTTTATTTATTCTTTATACTTACCGGAAGAAAACCGGAAAGGGGTTTTTTCATTTTTTTATTTATTTCATTGATTTATACTTACCGGAGAATACGGGACGCCTGAAAAAGGGCAATTTTATTTGTTTTCACTTACCTGTAACCTGAATAAGGATTATTTTATTGATTTCTTTGTTTTCAAGCACCTGAAAAAGGACAATTTCATTTCATTTTATACTTACCGGATACGGGAAAAGGACAGTTTCATTTATTTTACCTACCTGAGACCTAAAAAAGAAAAGAACACTTTTGTTTGGGTTTTATACTTACCGGGAGACTTACCGTATACGGAAACTTGAAAAATAAATACTTACCAGATACAGTAATCTGAAAAATAAAAGTTTCCGTATACGGAATTCAACAGCCAGTATGGCTGGCTATGGAAATAGCTATGGGGATGGATGGACGCAGGTGTGGTACGGGAGGAGAGGTCGCCCCCGTTACCAGGGACCTGCACAGGACCAACGTTGGTCCAACCGGGGCTGGGATGGGAGGGGGAGGGCCCGTGCACCACCTGTCTTCCAGGCTGGAGGACAGGTTCAGAGAGGACAGTTCCCTAACCCTAACCCTAACCCTAACCCTAACCCTAACCCTAACCTAACCCTAACCCTAACCCTAACCCTAACCCTAACCCTAACCCTAACCCATTCTTGAGGGGCCCCTCAAAGGACGTATTTATCCCTATAACCCTAACCCTAACCCTAACCCTAACCCTAACCCTAACCCTAACCCTATTTATCCCTATAACCTAACCCTAACCCCTAACCCCTAACCCTAACCCTAACCCTAACCCTAACCCCTAACCCTAACCCTAACCCTAACCCTAACCACTTAGTAAAATTTTCACCTTTTACATGTATTGCTATGGGGATTTTTGACACGCCCTTAACTCAACAACGGTACCTCCCACAAGTTTGCAATTGGTGTCTACCC
The DNA here is from genome assembly GCF_030273125.1 of Centropristis striata. Classification (NCBI taxonomy): domain Eukaryota; kingdom Metazoa; phylum Chordata; class Actinopteri; order Perciformes; family Serranidae; genus Centropristis; species Centropristis striata. The sequence continues at coordinate 12,595 of NW_026739084.1, forward strand.
CCCCTATTTCGGCCACGCCCGTCACGTAGAGCCCACTCACGTGTCTCTACGACCTTCCTATCAAAAGTTAGAATTTTTCAGAAAACGGAAATTTCCGAATTCCGTTTTTGGCCAATATCTTCGGAACCGAAGGTGCTAGAGACTTGAAAGTCAGTCGCGTCAGACCTAATTTGGGGTCGCTGAACACGCCAGAGTTGAATTCAAGTCTCTACGACTTACCGTTCCGGAGATATGGCCATTTTAAAGTTTCAAACTAAGATTTCGAAAATTTCCCAAGGTTCCACGGGGTCAAACGACACACCATTGGAAAGGTCTGGGGCCAAGGAATCCAAGGAACTTGGTTCTATGATGATAGGACATTCCTATCCGGAGTTATTGGCAAAAACATTCTTGAGGGGCCCCTCAAAGGACGTATTTATCCCTATAACCTAACCCTAACCCTAACCCTAACCCTAACCCCTAACCCTAACCCTAACCCTAACCCTAACCCTAACCACTTAGTAAAATTTTCACCTTTTACATGTATTGCTATGGGGATTTTTGACACGCCCTTAACTCAACAACGGTACCTCCCACAAGTTTGCAATTGGTGTCTACCCCCCCTATTTCGGCCACGCCCGTCACGTAGAGCCCACTCACGTGTCTCTACGACCTTCCTATCAAAAGTTAGAATTTTTCAGAAAACGGAAATTTCCGAATTCCGTTTTTGGCCAATATCTTCGGAACCGAAGGTGCTAGAGACTTGAAAGTCAGTCGCGTCAGACCTAATTTGGGGTCGCTGAACACGCCAGAGTTGAATTCAAGTCTCTACGACTTACCGTTCCGGAGATATGGCCATTTTAAAGTTTCAAACTAAGATTTCGAAAATTTCCCAAGGTTCCACGGGGTCAAACGACACACCATTGGAAAGGTCTGGGGCCAAGGAATCCAAGGAACTTGGTTCTATGATGATAGGACATTCCTATCCGGAGTTATTGGCAAAAACATTCTTGAGGGGCCCCTCAAAGGACGTATTTATCCCTATAACCTAACCCTAACCCTAACCCTAACCCTAACCCCTAACCCTAACCCTAACCCTAACCCTAACCACTTAGTAAAATTTTCACCTTTTACATGTATTGCTATGGGGATTTTTGACACGCCCTTAACTCAACAACGGTACCTCCCACAAGTTTGCAATTGGTGTCTACCCCCCCTATTTCGGCCACGCCCGTCACGTAGAGCCCACTCACGTGTCTCTACGACCTTCCTATCAAAAGTTAGAATTTTTCAGAAAACGGAAATTTCCGAATTCCGTTTTTGGCCAATATCTTCGGAACCGAAGGTGCTAGAGACTTGAAAGTCAGTCGCGTCAGACCTAATTTGGGGTCGCTGAACACGCCAGAGTTGAATTCAAGTCTCTACGACTTACCGTTCCGGAGATATGGCCATTTTAAAGTTTCAAACTAAGATTTCGAAAATTTCCCAAGGTTCCACGGGGTCAAACGACACACCATTGGAAAGGTCTGGGGCCAAGGAATCCAAGGAACTTGGTTCTATGATGATAGGACATTCCTATCCGGAGTTATTGGCAAAAACATTCTTGAGGGGCCCCTCAAAGGACGTATTTATCCCTATAACCTAACCCTAACCCTAACCCCTAACCCCTAACCCTAACCCTAACCCTAACCCTAACCCTAACCACTTAGTAAAATTTTCACCTTTTACATGTATTGCTATGGGGATTTTTGACACGCCCTTAACTCAACAACGGTACCTCCCACAAGTTTGCAATTGGTGTCTACCCCCCCTATTTCGGCCACGCCCGTCACGTAGAGCCCACTCACGTGTCTCTACGACCTTCCTATCAAAAGTTAGAATTTTTCAGAAAACGGAAATTTCCGAATTCCGTTTTTGGCCAATATCTTCGGAACCGAAGGTGCTAGAGACTTGAAAGTCAGTCGCGTCAGACCTAATTTGGGGTCGCTGAACACGCCAGAGTTGAATTCAAGTCTCTACGACTTACCGTTCCGGAGATATGGCCATTTTAAAGTTTCAAACTAAGATTTCGAAAATTTCCCAAGGTTCCACGGGGTCAAACGACACACCATTGGAAAGGTCTGGGGCCAAGGAATCCAAGGAACTTGGTTCTATGATGATAGGACATTCCTATCCGGAGTTATTGGCAAAAACATTCTTGAGGGGCCCCTCAAAGGACGTATTTATCCCTATAACCTAACCCTAACCCTAACCCTAACCCTAATTCTAACCCTAACCCTAACCCTAATCCTAAACCTAACCCTAACCCTAATCCTAAACCTAACCCTAACCCTAACCCTAATCCTAAACCTAACCCTAACCCTAATCCTAAACCTAACCCTAACCCTAATCTTAATCTGAACCCTAATCCTAATCCTAAACCTAACCCTAGTCTGTTTTAGCCCTAATCCGAATGTTCTACCCTAACCCTAACTTTCTTACCCTAAAACCTATCCCTTACCCAAAACCTAAGTTTAATTTAATTGGGCTATTAAGGGTTAAAATTATTTATAAGGGGAATTTATCATTAATAGTTGATTTATTATAAATTCATGATTGTTGTTTAATAAGGGTTAATGGTTTAAAATTATAAATATGGGTTAAAATTCATGGGGGATAGGTTATTTTGGCATTTAGGGGGTTAAAAATTATATAAATATGGGTTAAAATTCATGGGATATAGGTGAGTTTGGTATTTAGGGGGTTAAATATAGGTTAAAAACAGTTAAAAGAGGAAATTGGCATTTACCGCGACACTTTCCGCGAGGACCAGAATGATTTTATTTTTTTATTTTTTTATTTTTTTATTTAATTACTAAAAAACAAAAATAAGGATGTTTTAAACAAATTATAATCAGTTAAAACAAATACCGGGTATACGGTTTAAATTCGTGGGAGCCTATAAATACAAGGGACCGTTGAACAGAGCTCATTCTGAGCCTGACAAGCCTAGAGATAACATCTCTGCAGGTCACCAGTGACAGCTAGCTTGCTGCTCTAGTTTTTTGTGTGCCTACCTGATGAAGACCCAGTAGGGTCGAAACGTCGTCTTTTTGTTTTTTTTGGCACACCTTCTTTTGTTGTTTATTGGTATAAATAATTTTTCATTTTTTCATTTAAAAAAAATTCATATTAAAAAAAAGGTTTTTTTAAAAACCAAATGATGGACGGGTGGACGGTTGTCCGGTACGGGCGGAGAGGCCGCCGCAACCGTCTGCCCGCGATGGATCAGGGTAGCGGAAGGTCCTGGGGGATGGACCGCGCACGCGCCCCCTCCTATTGGAGGGGGACTCAACGCAGTTCCCCTAACCCTAACCCTAACCCTAACCCTAACCCTACCCTAACCCTAACCCTAACCCTAACCCTAACCTAACCCTAACCCTAACCCTAACCCTAACCCAAACAAAAAGGGTTTCTTAAATATATTTATAAAGACCAGAAGAAAAATATATTTTTCAAATGGTCTATGCATGGAAATGAGAAACACACACTTTTATGGAATGATTTTATACACGTATTACTAATCCAACTTTTACCCTTTTTATCATGCTTTTATTTATAACCATCAAATCTATTTATTAAACTATCTAAGTAATATTAGTTTATTTCTTAAGGTTTTATTTGTCCTGTTTTAAATTCTGTAAATTATTATTTTAACATATTTTTTTATTATTTTTTATGTTTTATTTTATTTGCTTATTTTTTTAACTTCTTAAAAAATCCTTGGCATGATCCCTGACTCCCCTTGTGAAATAAAAAATAAAAAAATATATAAAAAACAAACCAACAAGTAGTGGGAGGTAGATTTTTTAACACCAATAAAATAACACAACCTTCTTAAAATAAAGACCCCCTAGGGAAAATAAAAGAAATAAAAGACAGTTGCTCTCCCCACACAAAATACATAGGGGAAGCTGTCCCCTACTTTTATTTCCGGTTTTTTAATTTACTTATTTTATATTTTATTCTTTTTTTAACATAAGTAAACATATTTTTAATCACAAAAGGAGTTATTTTTTACCAAATGATGGGATTTTAGATGATTTTAAGAAATAGCCTGTGCCAGTGCATGTGGCAAAACAGTCTTGTTTTGCCACCACCTTTTCTTAAACAAAACCTAACCCATCACGTAGAGCCCACTCACGTGTCTCTACGACCTTCCTATCAAAAGTTAGAAATTTTCAGAAAACGGAAATTTCCGAATTCCGTTTTTGGCCAATATCTTCGGAACCGAAGGTGCTAGAGACTTGAAAGTCGGTCGCGTCAGACCTAATTTGGGGTCGCTGAACACGCCAGACTTGAATTCAAGTCTCTACGACTTACCGTTCCGGAGATATGGCCATTTTAAAGTTTCAAACTAAGATTTCGAAAATTTCCCAAGGTTCCACGGGGTCAAACGACACACCATTGGAAAGGTCTGGGGCCAAGGAATCCAAGGAACTTGGTTCTATGATGATAGGACATTCCTATCCGGAGTTATTGGCAAAAACATTCTTGAGGGGCCCCTCAAAGGACGTATTTATCCCTATAACCTAACCTAACCCTAACCCTAACCCTAACCCCTAACCCTAACCCTAACCCTAACCTCTTTTCTCTTCCCTCCTAATAACACAAAGCACTTTTTTATATATTATATATTTTATGTTTGATGATTGATTATTATATTATGTTTTAATTGCATGTGTTGATTCTTTTAATATGTTGCATGTTTTTACCAAACAAAAAGGGTTTCTTAAATATATTTATAAAGACCAGAAGAAAAATATATTTTTCAAATGGTCTATGCATGGAAATGAGAAACACACACTTTTATGGAATGATTTTATACACGTATTACTAATCCAACTTTTACCCTTTTTATCATGCTTTTATTTATAACCATCAAATCTATTTATTAAACTATCTAAGTAATATTAGTTTATTTCTTAAGGTTTTATTTGTCCTGTTTTAAATTCTGTAAATTATTATTTTAACATATTTTTTTATTATTTTTTATGTTTTATTTTATTTGCTTATTTTTTTAACTTCTTAAAAAATCCTTGGCATGATCCCTGACTCCCCTTGTGAAATAAAAAATAAAAAAATATATAAAAAACAAACCAACAAGTAGTGGGAGGTAGATTTTTTAACACCAATAAAATAACACAACCTTCTTAAAATAAAGACCCCCTAGGGAAAATAAAAGAAATAAAAGACAGTTGCTCTCCCCACACAAAATACATAGGGGAAGCTGTCCCCTACTTTTATTTCCGGTTTTTTAATTTACTTATTTTATATTTTATTCTTTTTTTAACATAAGTAAACATATTTTTAATCACAAAAGGAGTTATTTTTTACCAAATGATGGGATTTTAGATGATTTTAAGAAATAGCCTGTGCCAGTGCATGTGGCAAAACAGTCTTGTTTTGCCACCACCTTTTCTTAAACAAAACCTAACCCATCACGTAGAGCCCACTCACGTGTCTCTACGACCTTCCTATCAAAAGTTAGAAATTTTCAGAAAACGGAAATTTCCGAATTCCGTTTTTGGCCAATATCTTCGGAACCGAAGGTGCTAGAGACTTGAAAGTCGGTCGCGTCAGACCTAATTTGGGGTCGCTGAACACGCCAGACTTGAATTCAAGTCTCTACGACTTACCGTTCCGGAGATATGGCCATTTTAAAGTTTCAAACTAAGATTTCGAAAATTTCCCAAGGTTCCACGGGGTCAAACGACACACCATTGGAAAGGTCTGGGGCCAAGGAATCCAAGGAACTTGGTTCTATGATGATAGGACATTCCTATCCGGAGTTATTGGCAAAAACATTCTTGAGGGGCCCCTCAAAGGACGTATTTATCCCTATAACCTAACCCTAACCCTAACCCTAACCCTAACCCTATTTATCCCTATAACCTAACCCTAACCCTAACCCCTAACCCCTAACCCTAACCCTAACCCTAACCCCTAACCCTAACCCTAACCCTAACCCTAACCACTTAGTAAAATTTTCACCTTTTACATGTATTGCTATGGGGATTTTTGACACGCCCTTAACTCAACAACGGTACCTCCCACAAGTTTGCAATTGGTGTCTACCCCCCCTATTTCGGCCACGCCCGTCACGTAGAGCCCACTCACGTGTCTCTACGACCTTCCTATCAAAAGTTAGAATTTTTCAGAAAACGGAAATTTCCGAATTCCGTTTTTGGCCAATATCTTCGGAACCGAAGGTGCTAGAGACTTGAAAGTCAGTCGCGTCAGACCTAATTTGGGGTCGCTGAACACGCCAGAGTTGAATTCAAGTCTCTACGACTTACCGTTCCGGAGATATGGCCATTTTAAAGTTTCAAACTAAGATTTCGAAAATTTCCCAAGGTTCCACGGGGTCAAACGACACACCATTGGAAAGGTCTGGGGCCAAGGAATCCAAGGAACTTGGTTCTATGATGATAGGACATTCCTATCCGGAGTTATTGGCAAAAACATTCTTGAGGGGCCCCTCAAAGGACGTATTTATCCCTATAACCTAACCCTAACCCTAACCCTAACCCTAACCCCTAACCCTAACCCTAACCCTAACCCTAACCACTTAGTAAAATTTTCACCTTTTACATGTATTGCTATGGGGATTTTTGACACGCCCTTAACTCAACAACGGTACCTCCCACAAGTTTGCAATTGGTGTCTACCCCCCCTATTTCGGCCACGCCCGTCACGTAGAGCCCACTCACGTGTCTCTACGACCTTCCTATCAAAAGTTAGAATTTTTCAGAAAACGGAAATTTCCGAATTCCGTTTTTGGCCAATATCTTCGGAACCGAAGGTGCTAGAGACTTGAAAGTCAGTCGCGTCAGACCTAATTTGGGGTCGCTGAACACGCCAGAGTTGAATTCAAGTCTCTACGACTTACCGTTCCGGAGATATGGCCATTTTAAAGTTTCAAACTAAGATTTCGAAAATTTCCCAAGGTTCCACGGGGTCAAACGACACACCATTGGAAAGGTCTGGGGCCAAGGAATCCAAGGAACTTGGTTCTATGATGATAGGACATTCCTATCCGGAGTTATTGGCAAAAACATTCTTGAGGGGCCCCTCAAAGGACGTATTTATCCCTATAACCTAACCCTAACCCTAACCCCTAACCCCTAACCCTAACCCTAACCCTAACCCTAACCCCTAACCCTAACCCTAACCCTAACCCTAACCACTTAGTAAAATTTTCACCTTTTACATGTATTGCTATGGGGATTTTTGACACGCCCTTAACTCAACAACGGTACCTCCCACAAGTTTGCAATTGGTGTCTACCCCCCCTATTTCGGCCACGCCCGTCACGTAGAGCCCACTCACGTGTCTCTACGACCTTCCTATCAAAAGTTAGAATTTTTCAGAAAACGGAAATTTCCGAATTCCGTTTTTGGCCAATATCTTCGGAACCGAAGGTGCTAGAGACTTGAAAGTCAGTCGCGTCAGACCTAATTTGGGGTCGCTGAACACGCCAGAGTTGAATTCAAGTCTCTACGACTTACCGTTCCGGAGATATGGCCATTTTAAAGTTTCAAACTAAGATTTCGAAAATTTCCCAAGGTTCCACGGGGTCAAACGACACACCATTGGAAAGGTCTGGGGCCAAGGAATCCAAGGAACTTGGTTCTATGATGATAGGACATTCCTATCCGGAGTTATTGGCAAAAACATTCTTGAGGGGCCCCTCAAAGGACGTATTTATCCCTATAACCCTAACCCTAACCCTAACCCTAACCCTAATTCTAACCCTAACCCTAACCCTAATCCTAAACCTAACCCTAACCCTAATCCTAAACCTAACCCTAACCCTAACCCTAATCCTAAACCTAACCCTAACCCTAATCCTAAACCTAACCCTAACCCTAATCTTAATCTGAACCCTAATCCTAATCCTAAACCTAACCCTAGTCTGTTTTAGCCCTAATCCGAATGTTCTACCCTAACCCTAACTTTCTTACCCTAAAACCTATCCCTTACCCAAAACCTAAGTTTAATTTAATTGGGCTATTAAGGGTTAAAATTATTTATAAGGGGAATTTATCATTAATAGTTGATTTATTATAAATTCATGATTGTTGTTTAATAAGGGTTAATGGTTTAAAATTATAAATATGGGTTAAAATTCATGGGGGATAGGTTATTTTGGCATTTAGGGGGTTAAAAATTATATAAATATGGGTTAAAATTCATGGGATATAGGTGAGTTTGGTATTTAGGGGGTTAAATATAGGTTAAAAACAGTTAAAAGAGGAAATTGGCATTTACCGCGACACTTTCCGCGAGGACCAGAATGATTTTATTTTTTTATTTTTTTATTTTTTTATTTAATTACTAAAAAACAAAAATAAGGATGTTTTAAACAAATTATAATCAGTTAAAACAAATACCGGGTATACGGTTTAAATTCGTGGGAGCCTATAAATACAAGGGACCGTTGAACAGAGCTCATTCTGAGCCTGACAAGCCTAGAGATAACATCTCTGCAGGTCACCAGTGACAGCTAGCTTGCTGCTCTAGTTTTTTGTGTGCCTACCTGATGAAGACCCAGTAGGGTCGAAACGTCGTCTTTTTGTTTTTTTTGGCACACCTTCTTTTGTTGTTTATTGGTATAAATAATTTTTCATTTTTTCATTTAAAAAAAATTCATATTAAAAAAAAGGTTTTTTTAAAAACCAAATGATGGACGGGTGGACGGTTGTCCGGTACGGGCGGAGAGGCCGCCGCAACCGTCTGCCCGCGATGGATCAGGGTAGCGGAAGGTCCTGGGGGATGGACCGCGCACGCGCCCCCTCCTATTGGAGGGGGACTCAACGCAGTTCCCCTAACCCTAACCCTAACCCTAACCCTAACCCTACCCTAACCCTAACCCTAACCCTAACCCTAACCTAACCCTAACCCTAACCCTAACCCTAACCCAAACAAAAAGGGTTTCTTAAATATATTTATAAAGACCAGAAGAAAAATATATTTTTCAAATGGTCTATGCATGGAAATGAGAAACACACACTTTTATGGAATGATTTTATACACGTATTACTAATCCAACTTTTACCCTTTTTATCATGCTTTTATTTATAACCATCAAATCTATTTATTAAACTATCTAAGTAATATTAGTTTATTTCTTAAGGTTTTATTTGTCCTGTTTTAAATTCTGTAAATTATTATTTTAACATATTTTTTTATTATTTTTTATGTTTTATTTTATTTGCTTATTTTTTTAACTTCTTAAAAAATCCTTGGCATGATCCCTGACTCCCCTTGTGAAATAAAAAATAAAAAAATATATAAAAAACAAACCAACAAGTAGTGGGAGGTAGATTTTTTAACACCAATAAAATAACACAACCTTCTTAAAATAAAGACCCCCTAGGGAAAATAAAAGAAATAAAAGACAGTTGCTCTCCCCACACAAAATACATAGGGGAAGCTGTCCCCTACTTTTATTTCCGGTTTTTTAATTTACTTATTTTATATTTTATTCTTTTTTTAACATAAGTAAACATATTTTTAATCACAAAAGGAGTTATTTTTTACCAAATGATGGGATTTTAGATGATTTTAAGAAATAGCCTGTGCCAGTGCATGTGGCAAAACAGTCTTGTTTTGCCACCACCTTTTCTTAAACAAAACCTAACCCATCACGTAGAGCCCACTCACGTGTCTCTACGACCTTCCTATCAAAAGTTAGAAATTTTCAGAAAACGGAAATTTCCGAATTCCGTTTTTGGCCAATATCTTCGGAACCGAAGGTGCTAGAGACTTGAAAGTCGGTCGCGTCAGACCTAATTTGGGGTCGCTGAACACGCCAGACTTGAATTCAAGTCTCTACGACTTACCGTTCCGGAGATATGGCCATTTTAAAGTTTCAAACTAAGATTTCGAAAATTTCCCAAGGTTCCACGGGGTCAAACGACACACCATTGGAAAGGTCTGGGGCCAAGGAATCCAAGGAACTTGGTTCTATGATGATAGGACATTCCTATCCGGAGTTATTGGCAAAAACATTCTTGAGGGGCCCCTCAAAGGACGTATTTATCCCTATAACCTAACCCTAACCCTAACCCTAACCCTAACCCTAACCTTTTAACCTAACCCTAATCCTAACCCCTAACTCTAACCCTAACCCTAACCCCTAACCCTAACCGTAAAGTTAGTACAGTCTAAAACCTAACCCTAACCTTTTAACCTAACCCTAACCCTAATCCTAACCCTAAAGTCATTAGTCATCTGTCATCAGTTTCTTTTACTGAGATGAATTCTCATTTTAGTACAAAAGTCAGTTTAACTGTGATTAAAGCATTTAATCCTGGTTTAAGCTCTAACCCTAACCCTTTCACCTAACCCTAACCCTAATCCTAGTCTTGAAATTTAAGGCAATATATGCCCTAACCAGAAAATAAGAAACAAAAAATATTGCGATTCATACCTTGACCAGCAGGGGGCAAAATTCACTCTGCAGGTCACTAAAAGCTAGGTCTAATAATATAACTCTTAAAATAAATTCAATTTATTAATACATATAATTTAACAATTTAATGCAATACACACCTCGACCAGCAGGGGGCAAAATTCACTCTGCAGGTCACTAAAAACTAAAGGTAATAATATAACTCTAAAAATAAATTAAATTCAAGAATAAAATATAATTTTTAATTTTTATTGCAATACTCACCTTGACCAGCAGGGGGCAAAATTCACTCTGCAGGTCACTAAAAACTAAGGGTATTAATATAATTCTAAAAATAAATTAAATGCATGAATAAAAGGTAATTTTTAATTTATTGCAATACACACCTTGACCACC
>NW_026739085.1:0-7500 GCF_030273125.1 Centropristis striata
ATGTGTTTCTCAGTGTGTCTATGTGTTTCTAAGTGTTTCTAAGTGTTTCTAAGTGTTTCTATGTGTTTCTATGTGTTTCTATGTGTTTCTAAGTGTTTCTATGTGTTTCTAAGTGTTTCTAAGTGTTTCTAAGTGTTTCTATGTGTTTCTAAGTGTTTCTAAGTGTTTCTAAGTGTTTCTATGTGTTTCTAAGTGTTTCTATGTGTTTCTAAGTGTTTCTAAGTGTTTCTATGTGTTTCTATGTGTTTCTAAGTGTTTCTAAGTGTTTCTATGTGTTTCTAAGTGTTTCTAATCGTTTCTATGCGTTTCTATGCGTTTCTAAGCGTTTCTAAGTGTTTCTATGTGTTTCTAAGTGTTTCTATGTGTTTCTAAGTGTTTCTATGTGTTTCTAAGTGTTTCTATGTGTTTCTAAGTGTTTCTAAGTGTTTCTAAGTGTTTCTATGTGTTTCTAAGTGTTTCTATGTGTTTCTAAGTGTTTCTAAGTGTTTCTAAGTGTTTCTATGTGTTTCTAAGTGTTTCTAAGTGTTTCTATGTGTTTCTATGTGTTTCTAAGTGTTTCTAAGTGTTTCTAAGTGTTTCTATGTGTTTCTAAGTGTTTCTATGTGTTTCTATGTGTTTCTATGTGTTTCTATGTGTTTCTAAGTGTTTCTATGTGTTTCTAAGTGTTTCTATGTGTTTCTAAGTGTTTCTAAGTGTTTCTATGTGTTTCTATGTGTTTCTAAGTGTTTCTAAGTGTTTCTATGTGTTTCTAAGTGTTTCTATGTGTTTCTATGTGTTTCTAAGTGTTTCTATGTGTTTCTATGTGTTTCTATGTGTTTCTATGTGTTTCTATGTGTTTCTAAGTGTTTCTAAGTGTTTCTAAGTGTTTCTAAGTGTTTCTATGTGTTTCTAAGTGTTTCTATGTGTTTCTATGTGTTTCTATGTGTTTCTAAGTGTTTCTAAGTGTTTCTAAGTGTTTCTAAGTGTTTCTATGTGTTTCTCAGTGTGTCTATGTGTTTCTAAGTGTTTCTATGTGTTTCTATGTGTTTCTATGTGTTTCTATGTGTTTCTATGATGCAGAAGATTAAGTTCAAAGCGGGGACGCCCAGAGTAGGACGAGTAAAACCAGAAAAAAGCTCTAACACTTCCTCCCAGGCCCTCCCATGTTTCATTTAGTCTTGTAGCACATAAAATTCACTTTTTAAAAATCTTTTGAGCATTCAGTGGTGGAAAGTAACTAAGTACATTTACTCAAGTACTGTACTTCAGTACAATTTTGATGAAGATGTACTTTACTTGGGTATTCCCATGTTATGTAACTTTATACTTCTACTTCACTACATTTTGAGGGTAGATATTGTACTTTTTACTCCACTACATTTAGCAGACAGCTTTAGTTACTTTTCAGGTCGAGATTTAACATAAAAAACAACAATTTAAAGTGATTTGACATTTGTTGAAATTAAACCTCATAACAGTAAGTTAAGAAGATAAAATGAATCCTGCCTGAGAAAATTAAAATGCTGCTTACATAAATGCATCAATAATATTTATAAAACAATCTGAGTGGGGCCATGCTGCATAACAAGCACTTTTGATACTTTGAGTACATTTTCTGATACTTTTGTACTTTTACTTCAGTGACTTTTGAATGCAGGACTTTTACTTGCAGTAGAGTCATTTCACAGTGTGTATTAGTACTTTTACTGTAGTGAAGGATCTGGATACTTTTTCCACCACTGTGTGCATGAGCTAAATATATATACATATATATATATATACATACAGTACAGGCCAAAAGTTTGGACACACACCTTCTCATTCAATGCGTTTTTCTTTATTTTCATGACTATTTACATTGTAGATTCATCAAAACTATGAATGAACACATGTGGAATTATGTACTTAACAAAAAAGTGTGAAATAACTGAAAACATGTCTTGTATTTTAGATTCCTCAAAGTAACCACCCTTTGCTTACTAGAATATAAGACATGTTTTCAGTTATTTCACACTTTTTTTGTTAAGTACATAATTCCACATGTGTTCATTCATAGTTTTGATGAATCTACAATGTAAATAGTCATGAAAATAAAGGAAACGCATTGAATGAGAAGGTGTGTCCAAACTTTTGGCCTGTACTGTACATATATATATATTATTTTTAGGACTTTGAAGTCTCTGTAATAATACACTGTGAAAGGGGACATTGTACACAGTGAGGACTTTTTAACTCTCAGTGTATTTTCCTGGTTACGCCTTCATCTGTGGACAATCTAAACAATCTAAAGTTAAACTGGACCTGTTTGGAAGCCCCATTTAACTCACTCCAATCTTCTTTTTTGCCCCCAACTATTTGTAGAAAAGGCGAAGCACATGGTTGAACACTTCATAGTGTCGTCTCATGGTTGGATCCACTCACCATGGCAACACACACAGAGGCCCAGCAGCGTCCACACAGCCACCTGCAGCTCAGCAGACCAGACGTCCATCTCTACCGGAGGAGAGTCGCTCACAGTGAGAAGATCGGCTCGCTGTCAGCGCCAGAACCATCTCCTCCACACCTGCCGGTCTCCGTGGGAACCGGCTGAACAGGACAAGAGATTCTGAACGTGTGATGTGTGAAAGAGGAAGTCAGCACATGACTGCTGATCGCTGATCTGAGCGCAGGAAGTTGCTCCATTCCCCCACACCCAGCACACTGTGTGTGTGTGTGTGTGTGTGTGTGTGTGTGTGTGTGTGTGTGTGTGTGCGTGTGTGTGTGTGTGTGTGTGTGTGTGTGTGAGAAACGGGCCCCAAAAGTGACCAAAAAACTGTCAGGGAGAAAAAAAAATGTTTTTGTTAAATTGAAGTGATTTTTGTGATTGGGATTTTTTTTTAATGTTACCTGATTTTTTTTTTTTTACAGCAATGTAGAACTACTGGAAAGGGTGTATCCCATAAATGAGTGTGTGTGTGTGTGTGTGTGTTTGAAATGTACTATTAAAGGAATTAAAGTTGTGAATTTTTCTGCCATTCTATGTTTTTTTCCTCTCTTTCTTGTAAGTTTGTGTCTTTGTATTTGTATGTGTTTCTGTGGTAATTATATGTCTCTTTATAGTTTTTTGTGTCCGTTTTTTTTTTTTTATGTCTCTGTAGTTGATTTGTGTCTGTTTGTATTTTTTGTGTCTCTTTCCTAATTCTATGTTGTTTTTTGTGTGCCTCTGTGGTAATTCTGTGTCTCTTTGTAGTTTTTTGTGACCCTTTGTAGTTTTTGTGTTTCTTGTTTTGTGTCTGTGGTTGGATTGCACCTTGTTTTGCATCACTTTGCAGCTGTTGTGTGGCCCGCTAGATCAGGAGTTCTCAACCTTTTTGAGTCACGACCCCCAATTTAACACATGTTGTCCGCGACCCCCGCTGAACAGAATCTCACACGCACTGTTCAGATCACCCAAAAAATAAACAAAATGACCAAAAAAAGACACAAAATGACCCCAAAAAGAAACAAAATTACCAGAAAAGACACAAAACGACTAAAAAAAGACACAAAATGACCAAAAAAAGGAAACAAATTGACAAAAAAAGACACAAAATGACTAAAAAAAGACATTAAGTGACCAAAAAGACTAAAACACATTAACACATGAACACTTTAACACAGTGGAGACAGAGCTGACTTCCAAAATGATTTGGCGACCCTCAGAAATCATCTCGCGACCCCAATTGGGGTCCCGACCCCAAGGTTGAGAACAGCTGCGCTAGATAACCTCATCCTTTAATAATAAAATAACATAATAATACATTTGCTTTTTATATTGCTATTAAAAGGAACTCACAGTCGATCAACATAACAAAGTTGAGACACACACAAACACAAAATGCAGAAAAATAAAACAGAGATACGAGGTTAAGAGTTCAGGTGTGGTGGGAGTCTTGGAAAGGTTTTAAAGTGGATTTTGAAGGCGTGGAGTGAGTCTGAGTGGTGGATGTGAGTAGGAGGGTTGGAGGAGCAGAGGAGGAGGTCCAGAGGGTTGGAGGAGCAGAGGAGGAGGTCCAGAGGGTTGGAGGAGCAGAGGAGGAGCTCTGTCTCTGGTCCTGGTGATGGAGGTCAGAAGGTCTCTGTGGTCATTTGAGTCATCTTTTTTAAAACACCCTTCCTTTGTGTTATAGTCCCACTGGTGAACTTCCTTAATTAGTGTGTGTGTGTGTGTGTGTGTGCGTGTGTGTGTGTGTGTGCGTGTGTTTGAAAATTAGTATTATATGAATTAAAGTTGTCAATTTTTCTGTCATTTTATGTTATTCTTATACTCTCTTTGCATCACTTTGTTGTTGTTGTTTTGTCTCTTTGTATCCTTGTGTCTCTGTGGTAATTCTGTGTCTCTTTATAGTTTTTCTGTGTCCGTTTGTAGTTTTTGTTTCCATAGATTTTTGTGTCTTTTTATATGTTTTTGGGTTCTGTTTGTATTTTTTGTGTTTCTTAATAGTTCTTTGTGGCTCTTTGTAGTTTTTGTGTCTCTTTGTCATAATTTTGTGTCTCTTTGTAGTTTTTGTGTCTCTTTGTCATAATTTTGTGTCTCTTTGTAGTTTTTGTGTCTCTTTGTAGTCATTTTGCGTCTGCAGTTTGTGTTTCTTGTTTTGTGGTTAGATTGAACCTTTTAATAATTGTTTTGCATCACTCTGCAGCTGTTGTGTGCCCCTCAAATAATCTTTTAATAATAAAATAATATAATATACATTTGATATATTTGATATCTGTATATATATATTTATTTATTTATTATATATATATATTATGTGTGTAGGGAGGGAGGTCCAGAGGGTTGGAGGAGCAGAGGAGGAGGTCTGTCTCTGGTCCTGGTGATGGAGGTCAGAAGGTCTCTGTGGTCATTTGAGTCATCTTTTTTAAAACACCCTTCCTTTGTGTTATAGTCCCACTGGTGAACTTCCTTAATTTGTGTGTGTGTGTGTTTGAAAATTAGTATTATATGAATTAAAGTAGTCAATTTTTGTCATTTTTTTCATTTTATGTTATTTTTATACTCTCTTTGCATCACTTTGTTGTTGGTTTTTTGTCTCTTTGTATCCTTGTGTGTCTCTGTGGTAATTCTGTGTCTCTTTACAGTTTTTCTGTGTCTGTTTGTAGTTTTGTGTGTGTGTCCTTAGAATTTTGTGTGTTTTATATGTTTTTGGGATCTGTTTGTATTTTTTTGTGCCTGTTTTTTTTTTGTTTGTAGTTTTTTGTCTGGTAATAGATTTTGTGTCTCTTTGTATTTTTTATGTCTGTTGTTTTTGTGTTTTTTTGTATGTTTTTGGGTTCTGTTTGTATTTATTAATAGTTTTTTGTGTCTCTTTGTAGTTTTTGTGTGTAATTATTGTCATAATTTTGCGTCTCTGTAGTTTGTGTTTCTTGTTTTGTGGTTAGATTGAACCTTTTAATAATTGTTTTGCATCACTCTGCAGCTGTTGTGTGCCCCTCGAATAGTCTTTAATAATAAAATAATATAATATACATTTGATTTATTTGATATACAGTACAGGCCAAAAGTTTGGACACACCTTCTCATTCAATGCATTTCCTTTATTTTCATGACTATTTACATTGTAGATTCATCAAAACTATGAATGAACACATGTGGAATTATGTACTTAACAAAAAAGTGAGAAATAACTGAAAACATGTCTTATATTCTAGTAAGCAAAGGGTGGTTACTTTGAGGAATCTAAAATACAAGACATGTTTTCAGTTATTTCACACTTTTTTTGTTAAGTACATAATTCCATATGTGTTCATTCATAGTTTTGATGAATCTACAATGTAAATAGTCATGAAAATAAAGAAAAACGCATTGAATGAGAAGGTGTGTGTCCAAACTTTTGGCCTGTACTGTATGTATATTTATTTATTTTATATATATATATATATATATATATATAGGCAGCAGTGGAGGAGCTCTGTCTCTGGTCCTGGTGATGGAGGTCAGAAGGTCTCTGTGGTCATTTGAGTCATCTTTTTTAAAACACCCTTCCTTTTAGTTAGACACCCACTGGTGAACTTCCTTAATTTCTGCCTATATAAGTGCGCTACTGTATCCAGACCTGGGTGTTCTCCTGCTGACGGGTTCTCCTGCTGACGGTTCTCCTGCTGACGGTTCTCCTGCTCCACTGGTTGCTGTCTCCAGGTGGAAGATGACGATGCTGCTGGTTTTGGCGGCGGTGCTTCTCACTGATGGAGTCTCTGCAGCAAACACAGTGGTAGGTAACACACTGAACGCTGATCAATAAGACGATCCTAAAGTACATTTTGTTCTGACGATGTTCATGATTTCTCTTTAGAACTCGGGGGTGAAGCGCTACCTGCCGCTGAACCTGGCTCTGAAGTCTGTAGACGACATGTACGACGGCTGCAAAGACAAAATGGACGAGGCGGTGAAGGGATACCTGCAGAACCAGCTGGGACAGTTCAGATCACAGTGGGACTGGGCGATGAACCAGGAGCAGCAGGAGCCAGCCTCCTCCTCCCTGAAGAAGCAGGAGGCAGCCTCCTCCTCCTCCCTGAAGAAGGAGGAGGCTGGCTCCTCCTCCCTGAAGAAGGAGGAGGCTGCAGCTATTCTCGTCTACACTTCTAGTCTGTATGTCGACTTCAATAATGCCGTTCGGAGCCAGAAGTCTCAGTACAAGAAGTCGTTCCAGTACCACACGCTTCACTTCTACCTGACCAGCGCCATCCAAGCTCTCCGCTCCCACAGACTCAGCTTCCTCCGTCCCGGGGACGACGGCTGTCTCAGCGTCTTCAGGAGGACCGACAGGGACTTTCGCCGAGACGTAGTCAACAAAAACGTTCGCTTCGGCTCCTTCGCCTCGTCCTCACTGGACACCAGCCAGGTCAGTTTTGGAGACAGCTCGTGCTTCGAGGTGGTCACGTGCCTGGGAGCAGACATCTCCATGTTCTCCATGTTTCCACAGGAGAGAGAAGTGCTGATTCCTCCTTACGAGGTCTTCAAAGTGGTCCAGATAAAGAAGAGATCTCAGCAGCCAGACCTTCCATGTGAGGTGGTCTACACGCTGAGCAGCACCAAGAAGCCTGTGTCCAAGCTGAACTGTGCTCTCTTTAAAAAAAAGAAACAACTCTCAAGTGTTAGACACGGTTAACATGTCAGATAATAATAATAATTATCTCATAATAATGAGATAATATTTCATCATTTCAAGAACAGCAAATTGTCTTTAATCAGTATTTATGCAAATATGGATTTGTTAACGTGATATTTGCACAATTCGGCAATGTCAAATTGAATTTAAAGGTTCTAGAACAGAAAATGCATGAAATTCATTGTTGATCCGTATTGAAATGTTTGAATAAATATGAACAATTGTTGAGTTGTATACAATAAAAGTAAAACATTGTTGTAATTAAATTGGAATGTGTCCTACAAAGTTACTGTATGAAAACTGTTTGAGAGAATAAATAAACACCCTCGTGTTTCTCAAGTTGTGCATCTTTCTTCAATGTTTTTACACTGACAGTATTTTATCATTTTAAACA
>NW_026739085.1:15000-22217 GCF_030273125.1 Centropristis striata
TGTCTGACAGCGAGGTGAAGAGGTTTTAGTTTAAACAGATCCACCAGCAGGATAACTACGTCATACAACACATCTTAAAAAACCCAAAGTCTCCCTATAAGTGCTCTTTAACACATTCATTTCTTCTTGTCATGGCGTAAATCTCTGAGCTCCTTCCTGATTATCTGTTTCGCTCACTATTGACTTCACATTTTGGCATTAAAGAGACACGACCCCCTGAAGGAAACTCCCCACCGCCGGTCGGACCTTGTTGTCTGGACGCCTTCTCCTTTCTGTTGTTTCTACACTGTCAAAGGCATCACTTTGGTACAAGCCTATTGCTCCTTTACATCCATTTCTGATTTCTGTTTGTGTTTGTTTCTCTCTGAGGAGGAACCAGGAGTCCAACCAGCGCCTCCTCTTATAGTCCATGATTAGGAGTGCAGAGAGGTGCATAGGTCAGAGGGAGCACGTTCAGCAAGAAAAAAGACAAAAGACGAAAAAGGTCAAACTGAGATCGTGATTAGAAAAAAAAAAAAAAAAAAAAGCACCCACTTCTTCCCAGTGAGCGACAGCTGAGAGTCCCAGAGCTGCTAGTCCAGTTCTCACCAGACCCCCAGAGGGTCTCCAGAGGGTCTCCAGACCCCCAGAGGGTCTCCAGCCAGGACAGCTCCAAGCTGCCAGTCAGAAAGAGTTTACCGGGAGAACCAAAACTGGTTTCATGATGAGTCCAGGTGTGTGTTTGTGGCAGTCTGAGTGTCTCTGTGTCTCTGTGTGTGTGTGTGTGTGTGTGTGTGTGTGTTATTTGTTACGCAGCAGCTCCAGCTGGTCCTGGTACTCCGTGAACAGTCTCTGGAATCGCAGGTTTTCCACCATGACGGGCAAAACCTCCCGCAGCAGCTCACGCTTCCGTAGACCCTGAACACACAGACGCTAACGGTTAGCAACACTTAGTAACACTGTTAGCAACACTGTTAGCAACACTTAGTAACACTGTTAGCAACACTGTTAGCAACACTGTTAGCAACACTTAGCAACACTGTTAGCAACACTTAGCAACACTGTTAGCAACACTTAGCAACACTGTTAGCAACACTGTTACGGTGCGTTCAGACCGGACGCGTAGCGAATATTTCGCGCGACAAGATTACATACAAAGTCAATGCAAACACGCGAATAGACGCAAATTTTTGCCGGCGGCGCGAATCACGGGTTTCGCGCGACGCGAATGCCGCGATTGACGCGAATGTCGCGGCGCGAATTAAACAACGCAAATTCGCGCGAGTTCAATAAATTCAACTTTGGCGAAATATTTGCGTGACGCTGTGTCGGGACAGCCTATCAGCGTTGAGATTCTGGACGACAGTGTCCGAGATACATACATGAGAGAGAGGAGAAAAGAGGCAGGAAGGAGGAGTGGGTCGGCAGGAGGGAAAAAGGTGGAAGTACTCTGCGGTCCTCTCTCCGTGCTGAGTGCGCCTCCGGATGATGTCACTCGCCCAGACACGACGGCGTGTTTTCCGACGTATCTCGGACTTCCAGAGCAGGTACAGGGACGCTATGCTTGTCATGGTTGATGACAGAATGAAATGGAGGGAATTATTTGGCGCTAAATAGTCTCTTGGGCGAAAATTCGCGAGTTATTTACTCGCGCGAGTAACGCGACGCGAAAATTCGCTACGCGTCCGGTCTGAACACACGGTTAGCAACACTGTTAGCAACACTGTTAGCAACCAGGTTTTCTAAAAGCAACAACAGAAACATGTGATCGTACCAGAGTGGTGGGCTCCCAGGAGGAGGCTGCTGACCTGTGGACCGGACCCAGCAGCTCCTTACACAGTTCTCTGAGACGGTACTCTGATCCTGGAGGGGACAGACACACACACACACACACACACACACACACACACACACACAGTTAATATCCACAGTGAAAATACACACAAACACACAGTGAGTGTGTGAGTGTGTCTCGGGTCAGGCCGTGTACCTTCGTTGGCGAGGAATCTGGCGTAGATGAGCAGCCAGTAGCGATACTCCTGCGCCGACTGCAGCGTCAGCGCTGACGCCAGCTGGTTCTCCAGGAAGGCGAGCGTCATGCTCTGCTGCAGGTGGTGCGGCGTGGAGGAGAGCCGGGACGCCAGGCGACCAGCGCTGCAGGGACACAGACACCATTCATGACTTCATCACAGGGACTCTGGACTCACAGCAGATTTAATAATGTGTGTGTGTGTGTGTGTGTGTGTGTGTGTGTGTGTCGTACTTGAGGTTGCGTCCCTGCATGACGGCCAGCGGCCCCGAGGAGGCAGGTGCATCGTGGGAAGGTAGGCAGCTCCTGAAGTCTGCACACTGGACCAGAGAGTCCCCCTTATCTGCTATCAGAGTCCTGAGAGGGACAATCATTCACTTTGTGTCAGTTCTCCTTTCAAAGCCTTTGAACTCGTTTTCACCTGGCCTCAAAAAAGGGCCAGAAATTTACTACAATTCTACAGGTTTTCTTGTTTTTGTGTGATGCAAATGCAATAAAAAAGTAAATTACACTTATTCCAAATATTTACCATAAAATTGAAGTTAAAATCTGTAAATCAATATAATGGAACTGCACAAAGACAGTTTATTCTAGAGGTGTAAATCAGCGTATCGGCCTCATGATACCGTTTTATCCCAATACTTGAGTCACAATACGATATTATTGTGATTTTAAGCATTTTGTGTTCTGGTGAGTATTGATACAATATATTTGTTTAACTGCATTTTATGTCCACAGAATTAAATTCAATCAAGAATTGTTTTGTCCAATCAGAGAAAATTCTCAGTGTATTCATCTCACTTCAGTCTTTTTATTTCTCCACAATGAGTCAAAGCCACAGACTGACAACAAAGTATCCAGTCAAACTGAACTGATATCAAACATGTTGGACGACAACAACTGCAGCATTTTATCAAACTTTACAAACAACAAGCTTCTCTGCTCTTAATGTTTCTGAATGAAACATCAAAAAAGATGAACTTTGCAGCGTTTTTTCGACAACTTCCCGACACGATGTCCTGATGTAGTTTCATATGAAACCAGAATATTTATAAAAGCGAGCCTGCAACGGATATTGATACTTGGCAGTAAGCCTGGGTGATTATATGTTCTCCATTAGTGATCGTGATTAATTTCAGGTCGATTACGGTGATCAGCTGTGAGCATATTTACTCTATCAAACATGTGGGAAATGTGCGTGACAACAGCCAATCAGAAGGAAACAGAAAGACCAAACGTGGAGCTGAACTCAGAGCTGAGGCTGATTAACAGAAGTCAGCCATGACGGAGCAATAAACCAGGAGGAGCAGCTGAAGAAAACTAACACTCACAGCACGGCACTTCACACACAGGTCTGGTGCATTCAATAGTGTCAGAACGGCTACGGTGCATTCAAGAGCGTGGGACATATGAAAACTTACAGAGAAACAAGTTATTACTGAATGGAACTGAAATTCTCACCACGTCTCCAGAGAGGAGCTGAAGCAGTACGACTTCCCGTTGGACAGACCCACGACTGGGACGCCCTGCTGAGTCAGCAGAGACTGGGACACGGTGGTGTCAGCACCTACACACACACACACACACACACAGAGACACACACACACACACACACACACAGGACACACACACACACAGACACAGACACACACACACACACACACACACACACACAGACACACACACACACACACACACACACAGGACACAGACACACACACACAGGACACAGACACAGACACACACACACAGGACACAGACACAGACACACACACACACACACACACAGGGCACAGACACAGACACAGACACACAGGGCACAGACACACACACACACACACACACACAGACACACACACACAGGACACAGACACACACACACACACACAGGACACAGACACACACACACACACAGGACACAGACACACACACACAGGACACAGACACACACACACACACACACACACACACACACACACACACACACAGGACACACACACAGACACCGGACACACACACACAGACACAGGACACACACACACAGACACAGGACACACACACACACACACACACAGACACAGGACACACACACACACACACACACACACAGACACACAGACACACACAGACACACACACAGGACACAGACACAGACACACACAGACACACACACACACACAGGACACAGACACACACACACACACACACACAGGACACACACACAGGACACAGACACACACACACACACACACACACACACAGGACACAGACACAGACACACACAGGACACACACACAGACACACACACACAGGACACACACACAGGACACACACACACACACACACACACACAGGACACACACACAGGACACAGACACACACAGGACACAGACACAGACACACACACACACACAGACACACACAGACAGACACACACACACAGGACACACACACAGGACACACACACAGACACCGGACACACACACACACACACACACACACACACACACACACACACAGGACACAGACACAGACACAGACACACACACACACACACACAGGACACAGACACACACACAGACACAGACACACACACACACACACACACACACACAGGACACAGACACACACAGGACACAGACACAGACACACACACACACACACAGGACACAGACACACACACAGGACACAGACACACACACACAGAGACACACACAGAGACACACACACACACACACACACACAGACACACACAGAGAGACACACACAGAGAGACACACACAGAGAGACACACACACACACACACATTTTTAGGGTCAATCACATGTTTAATGTACTTCCAGAGACACAATTCAACATTTGGGGGAATTCTCTTATTTGCTTTCTTTCCCTGAGTTCGATGATATAAATCTGTCTGTGTGATGATTTCTATTAACCCTCTGAACCTCAAACCAGCTGGTGGGGTTCAACAGTCTTGTTTTCTTTCTTCTTTTTTTTTAAGTACAGTTTATTATCGAAAGAAACTGTAAAAACTGCCATTACCATTGAAGTTTGAACCAAAACGAAGCTTAAAAAAGTGTTATTTCTATGTGTCATTTAATATTATGTTAGTACCACACAGACATGACATTGATATCATTTTCTCCAATTATTCACACATTTATTCACTAAAACTCTTGGTGTGTGTGTGTGTGTGTGTGTGTGTGTGTGTGTGTGTCTCACCAGATAAAATGGTCAGCAGCGACTCGTTCTTCACCAGAGCTTTCTGTTTCTGAACGTCCCTGCACACACACAGAAACAAACTAATGAACAAACAAAAACCAGCAAAGACCTCCATCGTCACCATTACTGTTCCTGTTAGACCATCTATGGTCCCAGAAATTAATGTCATATTATTTTTATTTTAAGACCAACTTATACTGCTGCTATAATGATAATACCCTGAATAAATGAAAGAAAATAAAGAAAACATTTTGTTTGTTTCTATTGACAGTGAAAACATGCTTAGGTCTTACAATAGTTGGTGAAACATCATGTTGGATAAAGTGTTGCTGATATCATCAAGTAAACAAACCTGCAGAAAACTCAGGCAATGATCCTAACATTAGGCCTGTTTTTGATTTTTTAGGACAATATATTTTCCCAGAAACTATCATGATAAATGATTATCATATCATATATTCTTGATGTCTTAAAGACAATTTAATGCGACTGATATAATAATATAAGAGCATAATAATCCAATTATATCAAATTACAAATGTGGAAAAGAAATATTAAAACATTCTAGAGAAATAAAACATAAATAAATAAATAATGTTCAATCAAAACAAATAAAACAGACTAACAGACTCCATGAACAAAAATCGTACTGAGATAAACATTTATGATCTTATATTATAAATAATATATAAACAGCTGTTTGAGATTTTTTTTGGCAATTCCTGCTGCCAAACATCTGCAGTTTTACAAAAAAGCACAAAAAGTCATAACGCGTTATAACGCGTCCACTATAAGAGTGGCGTGGCTCCTTTAAGAGGCAGGGCAGTGTGTGTGTGAGTTTATGTGTATGTGTGTGTGTGTTTATGTGCGCGCGTCTGTGTGTATGTGTCTGTTTATGTGTGTGTGTGTGTGTGTGTGTGTGTGTGTGTTTATGTGTGCGCGTCTGTGTGTGTGTGTCTGTTTATGTGTGTGTGTGTTCATGTGTATGTGTGTGTGTGTCTGTGTGTCTGTGTGTGTGTGTGTGTGTGTCTGTGTGTGTGTTTATGTGTGTGTGTGTGTGTGTGTTTATGTGTGCGCGTCTGTGTGTGTGTGTGTGTTTATGTGTATGTGTGTGTGTGTCTGTGTGTGTGTCTGTGTGTGTATCTCTGTGTGTGTGTGTGTGTGTGTGTCTGTGTGTGTGTTTATGTGTGTGTGTGTGTGTGTGTGTGTGTGTTTGTGTGTGTGTGTGTGTGTGTGAGAGTGTGTGTTTGTGTGTGTCTGTGTGTGTGTGTGTGTGTCTGTGTCTGTGTCTGTGTGTGTGAGAGTGTGTGTTTATGTGTGTATATATGTGTGTGTGTGTGTGTGTGTGTGTATGTGTGTGTGTGTGTGTGTGTGTGTGTGTGTGTGTGTGTGAGCCCTGCCTCCCACAGAATGACAGGATACGGAGAAAGAACTGTGAAAATGTTGATGCTTATGTAAACAAACACACATGTAAACAATGATTATCGAACCCAGAAAAAAAATATTGTGTCCATTTTATCCAGCGAACAATAAGTCGATATAGTAATTATCGTGACAGGCCTAGTTGATTTCTTAATCACTGCTCTCGTTTAGTTCGACATGAAAAGTCTCGACCAAAACTATCTTTCTATCAACTCGTACAAAAAAACAAACTCTAACACAATAACACAAGTCTAAATATGTAAATATCTCTGCAATGCAACCATTTTTGTGCCTCAATTCTGATTAAAATGTGCTAAATCAGTCTCGTTTGTTAAGAAAATGGTCCGTCACGATAATCAATATCGTTATTTTTCCGGACTCGATAAATTGTCTGTTTACATGTGTGTTTGTTTACATAAGTCATCAGCCAGCCGCCATGTTGAATCTGTATGAAGATAACATAACAAACCTCAAAGTCCTTTTAAAACAGCTAAACTTAGATTTCCCTAACAGCCGTTCCAGCATTTCAATGCCAATGTTTAATATCCTCGAGAATTAAAAATGA
>NW_026739086.1:0-21821 GCF_030273125.1 Centropristis striata
CCCTAATGACTCAGGGGCTTTAACCTAATCCATGACTCAATTAAGACTGACTCTGACCTTTGACTCCACCCTCCTCCCCCTCAAAATATTAATTGTAAATAAATTGTATATAATTTTTCATAGCTCAATTTTGATGGTTTTTTTGTATGTTTATATAGGGTTTTATGATGGTGGTTGTGTTGTATATAGTTTGAGGATTTTCAATCCCATTGGTGCCTTTTTTTCTGTAAATAATATTATTGTAAATAAAATGTATATAATTTAATTTAATTTATTTTATAACCTTATTTTTGGTTTCTTGACGGGGGTCGTGGGGTCGTCTCCCCTTGGGGAGGATGGCACGGAGCGTGCACCTGGATGGCATCGCGCCTGACGGCGCTCTGCCATCCCAAAATCCCTTAACCTAACCCTAACCTAACCCTAACCCTAACCCTAACCCTAACCCTATCCGGAGTTATTGGCAAAAACATTCTTGAGGGGGCCCTCGAGGGACGTATTCATCCCTATAACCTAACCCTAACCCTAACCCTAACCCTAACCCTAACCCTAACCTAACCCTAACCCTAACCCTAACCCTAACCCTAACCCTACCCTAACCCTAACCCTAACCCTAACCCTAACCCTAACCTAACCCTAACCCTAACCCTAACCCTAACCCTAACCCTAACCCTACCCCTAACCCCTAACCCTAACCCTAACCCTAACCCTAACCCTAACCCTAACCCAACCCTAACCCCAACCCCAACCCCAACCCCAACCCCAACCCCAACCCCAACCCTAACCCTAACCCTAACCCCTAACCCTAACCCTAACCCTAACCCTAACCCTAACCCAACCCTAACCCTAACCCTAACCCTAACCCTAACCCTAACCCCTAACCCTAACCCTAACCCTAACCCTAACCCTAACCCTAACCTAACCCTAACCCTAACCCTAACCCTAACCCTAACCCTAACCCCAGGACCCTAACCCTAACCCTAAGACTCTAAAACCTAACCCTAACCCTAGGACCCTAACCCTAATCCTAAAACCCTAACCCTAGGACCCTAACCCTAACCCTAAGATTCTAAACCTAACCCTAACCCTAGGACCCTAACCCTAATCCTAAAACCCTAACCCTAAGACCCTAACCCTAACCCTAACACTTTAACCCCAACCTTAAGACCCTAACCCTAATTCCAGGCTTCGATTGCTTAATTGCAATTTTATTATCATTATTTTTCAAAAATAGGAAAATTAGGGGGTATTTAAGGGGTTAAAAATTTATGATTTTACAAAAGGATTGGGTTAAATATAAATTTATATAGAAAAATGGATTTGGGGTATAATATAAAGTTTTGTAGGTAGGGATTGATTAATATGTGGCATTTATGGGGTTAAAATTGGGATGGGATACTTAAAATAATATAATTTAATATGGGTGGTTAAAAACGTTTGGCATTTATAGGGTTAACATTGTGGAAAAGCCAGTTGTCTTTCTATTGCCTAAATCTTTTGGAAAAAAAGTGGGAGGAGCCTAGACTCAGTAGAGGGGAATAGGAGGCTCATTCTGACTCTGGCTCTTGAAGAGGTAACATCTCTCTCTTGAGGTCTGGAAAGTTTGTTTTTTAACAGTTTTTTTTCATGTGCCATGCCTGAAGAAGACCCATAGGGGTCGAAACGTCGCGCAAAGGCACACATACATTTTATTTGGGGAGTTTGTTTTGTTTGTTTTGTTGTTTTTTTGGGGTTGATCTTTATAAAAAAGACACCATTTCTTTTCAAGTTTTATTTCTTTATCATATATAAATAACAAAGGCTTCATCGTAGATTTATAGCAGAGGAAGTACAGTTTGATTTGTTTTACAGTACCTGAAAAAGGACAATTTATTTATTTTGTTATACTTACCGGAACATACCGGACACCTGAAAAAGGGTAATTTTATTTTGTTTACTTACCGCGAACCTGAAGAAGGATTATTTTATTTATTTATTTGATTTTATACTTACCGGGTATACTTACCGGATACCTGAATAAGGGAATTTTATTTCGTTTACTTACCGCGAACCTGAAGAAGGACCATTTTATTTATTTATTTGATTTTATACTTACCGGGTATACTTACCGGATACCTGAATAAGGGAATTTTATTTTGTTCACTTACCTGAAACCTGAGAAGACCTGAAAAAGGGAAAGAAATGTATTTTGTTTAGTTCTATACTTACCTTGGGACTTACCGTATACGGAAAAAAGGAAAATAAAGAAAAAAAGAAATACTTACCGTATACGGTAACCGGATAAAAAGAAAAAAAGAAATACTTACCTTATACGTAAACTTGAAAAATAAATAGTTTCCGTATACGGAGTAGATAGCCAGTATGGCTGGCTACGGGGACGGATGGACGCAGGTGTGGTACGGGAGGAGAGGTCGCCCCCGTTACCAGGGTCCTGCACAGGACCAACGGTGGTCAAACAGGGGTTGGGATGGGAGGGGGAGGGCCCGTGCACCACCTGTCTTCCAGGCTGGAGGACAGGTTCGTAGACAGTTCCCTAACCGGCCTGTGCCTCCCCCAAACTTCCCAGCTCCGCCCTGGTACAGGGCACCTTCTAGATATGGGGGACCCCAATCTAGATCCTATGCGGCAGTGACACGCCAATATTATCCGAGAGGCAATCGGATCCCCACTAGACCTGAAGCTACTGACCCAAGGTTTGGGCAGTTGGTTAGGAAGCTGCACCAGGTCATAAAAATGGTCCATCATTTGAGGAACGTCACACCAGCATCCGCTAATCAGCCACAAATGATTACGCGGATGGTGGATGTTTTGGCGTCAATGATAAAACCGGCCATGCCCACTCCAGCTACCACTGATATGATTGTGGGTAATGCTAAGAATTGGGGGCACAATACCCTGATCATTCTTCATGACCATTATGAGAATAGTCTTGAAGAGTTGCTGAAGGACTTACCTGGCATGTTGACTGGGGACTGGAAGGATGCCTTCAATGTGGCCACTAATTGGGCACAAAAGAACCTCCCCCGCCTCAAGCAGGAGGTTCTTGATCACGCTGAAGCCTTGGTAGCGGCATGTGTTGATCCGGAGGGGGAGGAACAGCAGCAGAGACCTCCACAGCCAACACGGTCTGTGAGGTTGCCCCCCAAAACAAGATCCATATCTACCACCACCCAACAGGGGGAAGTGGAGCAACCTCTGGTTGAGGTCAGAAGACGTGGTGTGGTTACTACGCCAAGTCAGACCGACTTCCTGGAGGAAATTGTTGCACTTACCCCAGACCCAGAACCACCAGTGGCGCGATCCCAGCGCACGGTGGTGGCCATGACTGGTCCACCACAGGGACAAGATGAACAGGAGGAAGAACCTCCCAAAGAGCAGAGGGTGAGACGGGTGCAGCCAAGAGGGGTGCAGACAGAGGTCCCAAGTCGGGACTCTGAGTCAGAGCAGGTACAGGCTGATGAGGGATCTAGGCAGGCAGGGACAGAAATCCCCCAAGTTCTTGTGGATCTGCAGGGAGAGCTGGACATCACACCAGTCTTGCCTCCTGATCCAGTGAACGTGGTAGTTCAGGTCCACCCACAGCCTCCTGCAATCCCGGAGTTTGGCCATTTGGCGGACCTGGATGACACAGTTCCTGAGATACAGGACAGTCGCACCTCAACTCCGAGACTGTTGACGTTCCAGGCCACACGTCACATTAGGTCTGACCGTAAAATGGTGGAGTGGGGGCTTAGTGTGAGGAAGAAGTGGCTCATCATTGGGGACTCTAATCTGTCCAGGCTTCCAAGACATCCGTTTTCGGACCTGCAGATAGATAGTTACCCGGGGGCTAACTTCAGACACGCCCAGTCGGTACTCTCCAAGACAATCAGTCAGGTTGTGGTGGAGAAAGTTGTGTTGGCCTTTGGTCTGAACAGCAGGGATCAAAGGGCCAAGGAGACTGCCATAAAACAATTGGCCAGTGCAGTTAGGGAGGCAAAGAAACAGTTCCCTTTTGCAGAAATCTGGGTCCCTTTGATCAACTTTTCCAGCGCGCTCTCAATGGGTCAGCGGGAATCGTTGATGAAGTTGAACCAGCACATTCGTAAAAACTTACCTTACATCCCTCTTTTGGACCGGGCAGCCTTCCACACGGAAGACGATCTCATACATTGGACAAGGGCTACAGGTGAAGCAATGTTTGGCCACTGGGCTAAATTTTTAAACTTCAAAGCCCCATAAGCCCTGGAGGTGCGGGGCAGGAGGGATTACAGCATTCCTCAGGGAATGTTATTATTTTGGCAAAGAATTTTAGGCTTACACAGGCCCAATTTCAACTTCTAAATAAAGGACTTACCTTTGTCCCGACCTTCGACCTGGGGAAAAACCAGAAAAAACAATTAGAATTGGATATGCAAATTTATCACAGGAAAATTAAATTAGCGGCATACTTTAAAGATAATGATAACACACAATTTAAACCATTCACACCTAAATCAATTTGGACACCACCCACACACAAATTACCCAAAGAAATAGATGTATTGATCAAAAAGGATGAAAGTGATTTTAAAACTCATTATAAACACTATAAGGGCAAATTGAATTTGACAAAGGAGGAAGTAAAGGCGCTGATGGAATTAAGAAGAAACAAACACATTGTAATTAAACCAGCGGATAAGGGCAGTGCGGTGGTGATTTTAGGAAGGGACCAGTACATCAAAGAAGTTGAACGCCAATTAAATGACACAACATATTATAAAAAATTAGAAGAACCAATATATTTGGAGACCATTCCAGTTGTCCATTCAATTATAAATACATTAAAAGATAAAAAATTTATTAACAGTAAACAAAAGGATTATTTAAAAGGAGTTGGGGAACCGAGGGAACGTAGATTTTACATTTTACCGAAGATCCACAAACCACCGGAAAAGTGGACGGTTCCATTTGAAATTCCTCCTGGTAGACCGATTGTTTCGGATTGTGGGAGTGAAACGTATCAGACGGCGGAGTTCATCGATTATTTCTTGAACCCGTTATCGGTTACTCACCCTTCTTATGTGAAAGACACATACCATTTCATTGAGATAGTTAAAGGGTTAAAAATTCCAAAAGATGCATTTTTTTTCAGTATTGATGTGGATAGTTTATATACGAATATTGATATTAGGGCAGGATTGGCCACAGTTAAAAAGGCTTTTCAAAACTATCCAAGGGAAGATAGACCTGATGACGAATTATTAAAATTATTGGAAATAAATTTGACAAGGAACGATTTTATATTCAATGGACAGTTTTATTTACAAATTAAAGGGACTGCCATGGGTAAAAAGTTTGCACCCGCATATGCCAATATTTTTATGGCAAATTGGGAAAATGAGGCTTTGCAAAAATGCCCCAAGAAGCCTCTACATTATTTAAGGTACTTGGATGACATCTGGGGTATTTGGTGTCATTCTAAGGAGGATTTTGAGGAATTTATTGGGATATTGAATAATCACGATCCATCTATCAAATTAAAACATGTGATTGGCCAGGAATCGATTGATTTTTTAGATACTACAGTATACAAAGGTAAACATTTTAATTCAAATGGGAAGCTGGATATTAAAGTGTACTTCAAAGACACGGATACCCATGCCTTATTGTTTAAGACCAGTTTTCACCCAAGACATACTTTTAGAGGTTTGGTTAAATCACAGTTCTTAAGGTTCCACAGAATATGCACACAAGAAAAAGATTTTTTGGAAGCTGTGCATATTTTAGTTGGGGCTTTGAGGAAAAGGGGTTATTCAAGGTCATTTTTAAGACAATGCCTAAAAACATTCAAAGAACAAAAACCGAACAACACAAAGAGGATTATTCCATTAATTACACAATATTCATTGGCCAGCCAAAATATGAATTGGATGATAAAAAACAATTATAGTGAAATAATAGAAAGTACAGGTTTATTAAGTAATTGTCAAGTAATTTCGGCCTACAGAAAAAACAAAAATTTGGGAGACATTTTGGTTAGAGCCAAATTGGGGAATATCCAGGAATTCGGGACCAAATCTAAAGTGGAGTATTTTTGTTCCTTGAATTATATTAGGAATAGAGCCAATAAAACAATATTTAAAATTGAACAAAAATTCAAATTGGAGACAAAGAATTGCATTTATGTCATTTTTTGTAAGAAATGTGGCATACAGTATATTGGCGAAACTGGGAATTCAATTAGGACTAGAACATATCAACATATTTATAATATCAAAGGCAAGAAAGAGACCAACACTCCTCTCGTTAAACATTTTATTTTCCACGGCATTCAGGCGCTCAAAGTGGCAGGAATCCAGAGTAATCCATCTTGGACAAACCTACAAAGGAAAAGCAAAGAAAGACAATGGATTTATCGATTAGATACAAAAGAACCAATTGGCCTGAATATAAAACATAATTGATTAGTGGAGCCTCCCCTTTAATGTCTTCTCCTATTCTAAACCTCTCTGTTACCTAACCCTAGGCCTTCCATTTCCCTAACCCTAACCCTAATCCTAACCCTAATCCTAACCCTGACCCTAACCCTAACCCTAACCCTAAACCCTAACCCTAACCCTAACCTAACCCTAACCCCAGGACCCTAACCCTAACCCTAAGACTCTAAAACCTAACCCTAACCCTAGGACCCTAACCCTAATCCTAAAACCCTAACCCTAGGACCCTAACCCTAACCCTAAGATTCTAAACCTAACCCTAACCCTAGGACCCTAACCCTAATCCTAAAACCCTAACCCTAAGACCCTAACCCTAACCCTAACACTTTAACCCCAACCTTAAGACCCTAACCCTAATTCCAGGCTTCGATTGCTTAATTGCAATTTTATTATCATTATTTTTCAAAAATAGGAAAATTAGGGGGTATTTAAGGGGTTAAAAATTTATGATTTTACAAAAGGATTGGGTTAAATATAAATTTATATAGAAAAATGGATTTGGGGTATAATATAAAGTTTTGTAGGTAGGGATTGATTAATATGTGGCATTTATGGGGTTAAAATTGGGATGGGATACTTAAAATAATATAATTTAATATGGGTGGTTAAAAACGTTTGGCATTTATAGGGTTAACATTGTGGAAAAGCCAGTTGTCTTTCTATTGCCTAAATCTTTTGGAAAAAAAGTGGGAGGAGCCTAGACTCAGTAGAGGGGAATAGGAGGCTCATTCTGACTCTGGCTCTTGAAGAGGTAACATCTCTCTCTTGAGGTCTGGAAAGTTTGTTTTTTAACAGTTTTTTTTCATGTGCCATGCCTGAAGAAGACCCATAGGGGTCGAAACGTCGCGCAAAGGCACACATACATTTTATTTGGGGAGTTTGTTTTGTTTGTTTTGTTGTTTTTTTGGGGTTGATCTTTATAAAAAAGACACCATTTCTTTTCAAGTTTTATTTCTTTATCATATATAAATAACAAAGGCTTCATCGTAGATTTATAGCAGAGGAAGTACAGTTTGATTTGTTTTACAGTACCTGAAAAAGGACAATTTATTTATTTTGTTATACTTACCGGAACATACCGGACACCTGAAAAAGGGTAATTTTATTTTGTTTACTTACCGCGAACCTGAAGAAGGATTATTTTATTTATTTATTTGATTTTATACTTACCGGGTATACTTACCGGATACCTGAATAAGGGAATTTTATTTCGTTTACTTACCGCGAACCTGAAGAAGGACCATTTTATTTATTTATTTGATTTTATACTTACCGGGTATACTTACCGGATACCTGAATAAGGGAATTTTATTTTGTTCACTTACCTGAAACCTGAGAAGACCTGAAAAAGGGAAAGAAATGTATTTTGTTTAGTTCTATACTTACCTTGGGACTTACCGTATACGGAAAAAAGGAAAATAAAGAAAAAAAGAAATACTTACCGTATACGGTAACCGGATAAAAAGAAAAAAAGAAATACTTACCTTATACGTAAACTTGAAAAATAAATAGTTTCCGTATACGGAGTAGATAGCCAGTATGGCTGGCTACGGGGACGGATGGACGCAGGTGTGGTACGGGAGGAGAGGTCGCCCCCGTTACCAGGGTCCTGCACAGGACCAACGGTGGTCAAACAGGGGTTGGGATGGGAGGGGGAGGGCCCGTGCACCACCTGTCTTCCAGGCTGGAGGACAGGTTCGTAGACAGTTCCCTAACCGGCCTGTGCCTCCCCCAAACTTCCCAGCTCCGCCCTGGTACAGGGCACCTTCTAGATATGGGGGACCCCAATCTAGATCCTATGCGGCAGTGACACGCCAATATTATCCGAGAGGCAATCGGATCCCCACTAGACCTGAAGCTACTGACCCAAGGTTTGGGCAGTTGGTTAGGAAGCTGCACCAGGTCATAAAAATGGTCCATCATTTGAGGAACGTCACACCAGCATCCGCTAATCAGCCACAAATGATTACGCGGATGGTGGATGTTTTGGCGTCAATGATAAAACCGGCCATGCCCACTCCAGCTACCACTGATATGATTGTGGGTAATGCTAAGAATTGGGGGCACAATACCCTGATCATTCTTCATGACCATTATGAGAATAGTCTTGAAGAGTTGCTGAAGGACTTACCTGGCATGTTGACTGGGGACTGGAAGGATGCCTTCAATGTGGCCACTAATTGGGCACAAAAGAACCTCCCCCGCCTCAAGCAGGAGGTTCTTGATCACGCTGAAGCCTTGGTAGCGGCATGTGTTGATCCGGAGGGGGAGGAACAGCAGCAGAGACCTCCACAGCCAACACGGTCTGTGAGGTTGCCCCCCAAAACAAGATCCATATCTACCACCACCCAACAGGGGGAAGTGGAGCAACCTCTGGTTGAGGTCAGAAGACGTGGTGTGGTTACTACGCCAAGTCAGACCGACTTCCTGGAGGAAATTGTTGCACTTACCCCAGACCCAGAACCACCAGTGGCGCGATCCCAGCGCACGGTGGTGGCCATGACTGGTCCACCACAGGGACAAGATGAACAGGAGGAAGAACCTCCCAAAGAGCAGAGGGTGAGACGGGTGCAGCCAAGAGGGGTGCAGACAGAGGTCCCAAGTCGGGACTCTGAGTCAGAGCAGGTACAGGCTGATGAGGGATCTAGGCAGGCAGGGACAGAAATCCCCCAAGTTCTTGTGGATCTGCAGGGAGAGCTGGACATCACACCAGTCTTGCCTCCTGATCCAGTGAACGTGGTAGTTCAGGTCCACCCACAGCCTCCTGCAATCCCGGAGTTTGGCCATTTGGCGGACCTGGATGACACAGTTCCTGAGATACAGGACAGTCGCACCTCAACTCCGAGACTGTTGACGTTCCAGGCCACACGTCACATTAGGTCTGACCGTAAAATGGTGGAGTGGGGGCTTAGTGTGAGGAAGAAGTGGCTCATCATTGGGGACTCTAATCTGTCCAGGCTTCCAAGACATCCGTTTTCGGACCTGCAGATAGATAGTTACCCGGGGGCTAACTTCAGACACGCCCAGTCGGTACTCTCCAAGACAATCAGTCAGGTTGTGGTGGAGAAAGTTGTGTTGGCCTTTGGTCTGAACAGCAGGGATCAAAGGGCCAAGGAGACTGCCATAAAACAATTGGCCAGTGCAGTTAGGGAGGCAAAGAAACAGTTCCCTTTTGCAGAAATCTGGGTCCCTTTGATCAACTTTTCCAGCGCGCTCTCAATGGGTCAGCGGGAATCGTTGATGAAGTTGAACCAGCACATTCGTAAAAACTTACCTTACATCCCTCTTTTGGACCGGGCAGCCTTCCACACGGAAGACGATCTCATACATTGGACAAGGGCTACAGGTGAAGCAATGTTTGGCCACTGGGCTAAATTTTTAAACTTCAAAGCCCCATAAGCCCTGGAGGTGCGGGGCAGGAGGGATTACAGCATTCCTCAGGGAATGTTATTATTTTGGCAAAGAATTTTAGGCTTACACAGGCCCAATTTCAACTTCTAAATAAAGGACTTACCTTTGTCCCGACCTTCGACCTGGGGAAAAACCAGAAAAAACAATTAGAATTGGATATGCAAATTTATCACAGGAAAATTAAATTAGCGGCATACTTTAAAGATAATGATAACACACAATTTAAACCATTCACACCTAAATCAATTTGGACACCACCCACACACAAATTACCCAAAGAAATAGATGTATTGATCAAAAAGGATGAAAGTGATTTTAAAACTCATTATAAACACTATAAGGGCAAATTGAATTTGACAAAGGAGGAAGTAAAGGCGCTGATGGAATTAAGAAGAAACAAACACATTGTAATTAAACCAGCGGATAAGGGCAGTGCGGTGGTGATTTTAGGAAGGGACCAGTACATCAAAGAAGTTGAACGCCAATTAAATGACACAACATATTATAAAAAATTAGAAGAACCAATATATTTGGAGACCATTCCAGTTGTCCATTCAATTATAAATACATTAAAAGATAAAAAATTTATTAACAGTAAACAAAAGGATTATTTAAAAGGAGTTGGGGAACCGAGGGAACGTAGATTTTACATTTTACCGAAGATCCACAAACCACCGGAAAAGTGGACGGTTCCATTTGAAATTCCTCCTGGTAGACCGATTGTTTCGGATTGTGGGAGTGAAACGTATCAGACGGCGGAGTTCATCGATTATTTCTTGAACCCGTTATCGGTTACTCACCCTTCTTATGTGAAAGACACATACCATTTCATTGAGATAGTTAAAGGGTTAAAAATTCCAAAAGATGCATTTTTTTTCAGTATTGATGTGGATAGTTTATATACGAATATTGATATTAGGGCAGGATTGGCCACAGTTAAAAAGGCTTTTCAAAACTATCCAAGGGAAGATAGACCTGATGACGAATTATTAAAATTATTGGAAATAAATTTGACAAGGAACGATTTTATATTCAATGGACAGTTTTATTTACAAATTAAAGGGACTGCCATGGGTAAAAAGTTTGCACCCGCATATGCCAATATTTTTATGGCAAATTGGGAAAATGAGGCTTTGCAAAAATGCCCCAAGAAGCCTCTACATTATTTAAGGTACTTGGATGACATCTGGGGTATTTGGTGTCATTCTAAGGAGGATTTTGAGGAATTTATTGGGATATTGAATAATCACGATCCATCTATCAAATTAAAACATGTGATTGGCCAGGAATCGATTGATTTTTTAGATACTACAGTATACAAAGGTAAACATTTTAATTCAAATGGGAAGCTGGATATTAAAGTGTACTTCAAAGACACGGATACCCATGCCTTATTGTTTAAGACCAGTTTTCACCCAAGACATACTTTTAGAGGTTTGGTTAAATCACAGTTCTTAAGGTTCCACAGAATATGCACACAAGAAAAAGATTTTTTGGAAGCTGTGCATATTTTAGTTGGGGCTTTGAGGAAAAGGGGTTATTCAAGGTCATTTTTAAGACAATGCCTAAAAACATTCAAAGAACAAAAACCGAACAACACAAAGAGGATTATTCCATTAATTACACAATATTCATTGGCCAGCCAAAATATGAATTGGATGATAAAAAACAATTATAGTGAAATAATAGAAAGTACAGGTTTATTAAGTAATTGTCAAGTAATTTCGGCCTACAGAAAAAACAAAAATTTGGGAGACATTTTGGTTAGAGCCAAATTGGGGAATATCCAGGAATTCGGGACCAAATCTAAAGTGGAGTATTTTTGTTCCTTGAATTATATTAGGAATAGAGCCAATAAAACAATATTTAAAATTGAACAAAAATTCAAATTGGAGACAAAGAATTGCATTTATGTCATTTTTTGTAAGAAATGTGGCATACAGTATATTGGCGAAACTGGGAATTCAATTAGGACTAGAACATATCAACATATTTATAATATCAAAGGCAAGAAAGAGACCAACACTCCTCTCGTTAAACATTTTATTTTCCACGGCATTCAGGCGCTCAAAGTGGCAGGAATCCAGAGTAATCCATCTTGGACAAACCTACAAAGGAAAAGCAAAGAAAGACAATGGATTTATCGATTAGATACAAAAGAACCAATTGGCCTGAATATAAAACATAATTGATTAGTGGAGCCTCCCCTTTAATGTCTTCTCCTATTCTAAACCTCTCTGTTACCTAACCCTAGGCCTTCCATTTCCCTAACCCTAACCCTAATCCTAACCCTAATCCTAACCCTGACCCTAACCCTAACCCTAACCCTAAACCCTAACCCTAACCCTAACCTAACCCTAACCCCAGGACCCTAACCCTAACCCTAAGACTCTAAAACCTAACCCTAACCCTAGGACCCTAACCCTAATCCTAAAACCCTAACCCTAGGACCCTAACCCTAACCCTAAGATTCTAAACCTAACCCTAACCCTAGGACCCTAACCCTAATCCTAAAACCCTAACCCTAAGACCCTAACCCTAACCCTAACACTTTAACCCCAACCTTAAGACCCTAACC
The DNA here is from genome assembly GCF_030273125.1 of Centropristis striata. Lineage (NCBI taxonomy): Eukaryota > Metazoa > Chordata > Actinopteri > Perciformes > Serranidae > Centropristis > Centropristis striata. The sequence continues at coordinate 12,445 of NW_026739086.1, forward strand.
CTAATTCCAGGCTTCGATTGCTTAATTGCAATTTTATTATCATTATTTTTCAAAAATAGGAAAATTAGGGGGTATTTAAGGGGTTAAAAATTTATGATTTTACAAAAGGATTGGGTTAAATATAAATTTATATAGAAAAATGGATTTGGGGTATAATATAAAGTTTTGTAGGTAGGGATTGATTAATATGTGGCATTTATGGGGTTAAAATTGGGATGGGATACTTAAAATAATATAATTTAATATGGGTGGTTAAAAACGTTTGGCATTTATAGGGTTAACATTGTGGAAAAGCCAGTTGTCTTTCTATTGCCTAAATCTTTTGGAAAAAAAGTGGGAGGAGCCTAGACTCAGTAGAGGGGAATAGGAGGCTCATTCTGACTCTGGCTCTTGAAGAGGTAACATCTCTCTCTTGAGGTCTGGAAAGTTTGTTTTTTAACAGTTTTTTTTCATGTGCCATGCCTGAAGAAGACCCATAGGGGTCGAAACGTCGCGCAAAGGCACACATACATTTTATTTGGGGAGTTTGTTTTGTTTGTTTTGTTGTTTTTTTGGGGTTGATCTTTATAAAAAAGACACCATTTCTTTTCAAGTTTTATTTCTTTATCATATATAAATAACAAAGGCTTCATCGTAGATTTATAGCAGAGGAAGTACAGTTTGATTTGTTTTACAGTACCTGAAAAAGGACAATTTATTTATTTTGTTATACTTACCGGAACATACCGGACACCTGAAAAAGGGTAATTTTATTTTGTTTACTTACCGCGAACCTGAAGAAGGATTATTTTATTTATTTATTTGATTTTATACTTACCGGGTATACTTACCGGATACCTGAATAAGGGAATTTTATTTCGTTTACTTACCGCGAACCTGAAGAAGGACCATTTTATTTATTTATTTGATTTTATACTTACCGGGTATACTTACCGGATACCTGAATAAGGGAATTTTATTTTGTTCACTTACCTGAAACCTGAGAAGACCTGAAAAAGGGAAAGAAATGTATTTTGTTTAGTTCTATACTTACCTTGGGACTTACCGTATACGGAAAAAAGGAAAATAAAGAAAAAAAGAAATACTTACCGTATACGGTAACCGGATAAAAAGAAAAAAAGAAATACTTACCTTATACGTAAACTTGAAAAATAAATAGTTTCCGTATACGGAGTAGATAGCCAGTATGGCTGGCTACGGGGACGGATGGACGCAGGTGTGGTACGGGAGGAGAGGTCGCCCCCGTTACCAGGGTCCTGCACAGGACCAACGGTGGTCAAACAGGGGTTGGGATGGGAGGGGGAGGGCCCGTGCACCACCTGTCTTCCAGGCTGGAGGACAGGTTCGTAGACAGTTCCCTAACCCTAACCCTAACCCTAACCCTAACCCTAACCCTAACCCTGACAGTAGAAGGCCTGACAGGGAACTTCTACAACTCCTGGAAATTAATCTAACCAAGAATGATTTTGAATTCAATGATAAATTCTATCTCCAAGTAAAAGGTACTGCCATGGGCAAAAAATTCGCCCCCGCCTACGCAGACATATTCATGGCCTCGTGGGAAACCTCAGCTTTAAATACATGTGAGAAAAAACCTCTACACTATTACAGATATTTGGACGACATCTGGGGAATTTGGATTTATTCGAGGGAGGAATTTAACATTTTTCTTAATACACTAAATCAACATAATTCTTCAATTAAATTAAAAGCTACATTAGATGATAATTCGGTTAATTTCCTGGACACAACCACCTATAAAGGCCCTAAATTCCAAATTAATAATCAATTGGATATCAAAGTTTACTTTAAAGATACTGATACACATGCACTCCTACAAAAGAGCAGCCACCATCCAAAACACACTTTTGCAGGTCTTATCAAATCACAGCTGTTAAGATTCCACAGAATCTGTACACAGGCTGAAGATTTTTCTCAGGCCATGAAGGTGCTGTTTCGTGTTTTGGCCACAAGAGGGTACTCCAGGACCTTCCTTAGGGGTTGCTCCAAGGTGTTTTTACATAGAAAACCTATACAGGTCTCTACAGCTCTGCCTCTCATAACCACCTACTCACTTTCTACAGTCAAATTAGTCAAACAAATTAAAAAACATTTTGAAAAGGCAATTAAAACTAACCAACCTGAGGCAGACATTAGAATTATTGCAGCATTTAGAAAGAATAAAAATTTACAGGACTATCTAGTTAGAGCTAAACTCCCACCACTTACAGAAAGATTAATTGACACCCAACAAAATTATTTCAAACAAAAAAAGTGGGTGTACGACTCACACAATGATAAAGTATTTCACACAGCACAAACAGCCAATATTAAAACCAAAAATTGTGTTTATTTAATCACTTGCAAAACCTGTGGGATAAAATATGTGGGTGAAACAGGACTGTCCATCAATATTAGACTTGCATGCCACAAAAGTAATATCAACTCTAAAAAACACACTGACAGACATGTGGTACAACATTTTGTAGACCATGGGTGGGACGCTGTCCAGACCCTGGTGCTGGAATGCAACCCACACTGGTCCATGGCTCAAAGGAGGAGATCTGAAAGGGATTGGATATTAAAATTAGATACAGGGTTTCCACAAGGTCTCAATGACAGAATGTATTTCCGTGCCTGAATGTATTTCAATGCTGTAATCTCAGATTCAGACTAGGACTAACCCTCACCCCGGACTACACAACCCCCTTTCCCCCTAAGACTCAGGGGGTTTAAACAAAACCTATTTCTGGACTTTTACTAACCCCACCCTAATCTTTGACCCCTTATAAGACTAAGCCTAATCCCTGACCTCTACTAACCCTAACCTGACCCTTGACCCCACTAACCCTGATCCGGACTTCCCCTCTAACCCTAAAGACACAGGACTTCTAACCTAACCCTAACCTGACCCTTGACCCCACTAACCCTGATCCGGACTTCCCCTCTAACCCTAAAGACACAGGACTTCTAACCTAACCCTAACCCCTCACTAACCCTAACCTGACCTTTGACCTCTACTAACCCTAACCCTAACCCCTACTCTAACCCTAAGGACACAGGACTTCTAACCCTAACCCTAACCCCTCACTAACCCTAACCTGACCTTTGACCTCCACTAACCCTAACCCTAATCCCTACTCTAACCCTAATGACACAGGACTTCTAACCCTAACCCTAACCCCTACTCTAACCCTAATGACACAGGACTTCTAACCTAACCCTAACCCCTCACTAACCCTAACCTGACCTCTGACCTCTACTAACCCTAACCCTAATCCCTACTCTAACCCTACGGACACAGGACTCTTAATCTAACCCTAACCTTGGACTCTAACTAACCCTAACCTTTGACCCCTCAACCCTAATGACTCAGGGGCTTTAACCTAATCCATGACTCAATTAAGACTGACTCTGACCTTTGACTCCACCCTCCTCCCCCTCAAAATATTAATTGTAAATAAATTGTATATAATTTTTCATAGCTCAATTTTGATGGTTTTTTTGTATGTTTATATAGGGTTTTATGATGGTGGTTGTGTTGTATATAGTTTGAGGATTTTCAATCCCATTGGTGCCTTTTTTTCTGTAAATAATATTATTGTAAATAAAATGTATATAATTTAATTTAATTTATTTTATAACCTTATTTTTGGTTTCTTGACGGGGGTCGTGGGGTCGTCTCCCCTTGGGGAGGATGGCACGGAGCGTGCACCTGGATGGCATCGCGCCTGACGGCGCTCTGCCATCCCAAAATCCCTTAACCTATCCCGCCTGATCCTGCATCCTTCCCTCTGGGTCCGGCTCTGCTTCCCTCTGTCAATGATTTTCTGTAAAAGAACAACATAATGCAATTATAACACTAATTTTGAATATTTGAAAATGGCAATGTGATCACTGTTTCTAAAAAACAATTTCAATATGTTTATGGTTCAAACTTTCTGACATGTTCTGATTGTAATGGATTTTATGACATCGAATGTATTATTGTTACAATGTTTCTTCTGTATTGGATACTGTGTGTGTATATCCTATTGCATGTAAACTGATTTAAGTGCAGTAACAAAGGTCGCCTGCGGTGAGCGCTGTAGTTTCCGGGTCACATCTTTTGACCGGCCTATCAGATGCTTTGGCGCTAAAATGCAAAAAAGCCGCTCAGAGCAATAAAAAGCTCCCAGCCTCATTCATTCGGCTTCAACCATCGGCCTGACAGCATCTCAGCTCCGCCGCATGCCACCTTGTTACAACGCCAGCCTGAAGAAGGCTCGTTTAGAGCTGAAACGTCGCTTTTGTATATACTTTCCACTTTGTATATACTTCTTGGCATTATTGCAACTTTTCAATAAATTGCCGCTTGTTCAATAGAAACGGTTTCAGTTTCGATACATTTAGCGAGCACCAAAGCTCATAGCTTTTGAAAAGTATAGGATTTTATTATACACACACAACATTACTCTCCATGACCGCTTATGACGACGAGGAAGACGGCTGGCGGCGTGTCACCTACCGCCGCGGCCGACTGCAGCAGCGCAGCAGAGAGCGGCCGCAGCGTTCGTACCACTCCTCCGGTGAGAGAAAAGCCGCACACCGTCCCAGGCCGCGGCCGGCCTCTCCACAACGGCGCACGTATGCGCAGGTAGCCAGAGGAGAGCGGCGCGGACACAGCCGGGAATATCGAGCGCTCCCCGACCACAGCGGCTCCAGACGCACCGGACACGAGAGAGAGAAAGAGAAAAAGAACCGACAGCGTTACTACTCTGCCTCGCCGCCTCCTCTTCTTCCTCCACCACCACGCAGGCGAGACTACGAGCGGACCACCAGACGCCAACGCTCCGCCGACAGCCGCTACAGACCCGCTGAGTTTCACCAGCGGAGCCGCCACACACCATCGCCTCGGCGTTATTACGCACGGTCATACAAAGAGGAACGCCAGCCACCCAGGTATGAATATCCAACGCATTTCTACGATGACCGGACCCGTCATGACGGGGATTTCTACAGAGGCCCCCCTCGTCCCCCCATCCAGCAACAGCGCCGTGCAGACTACAGGTACGAGCGGAGACCGGCACAGCCCCGTGCGTTCGAGCCCGGAGAGCGGCGCGGCCGCTTCCAGGGTCGCCAGAACCGACGCCGGCCTCCCCGTGAACAGTTTGAACGCTCTGAGCCCACCCAGCAGCACACAGTTCAATCTGACGATCCGGATTTCTCCTTCAAGGTGAGAATAATTTATAAAATTATTAAATCTCTCCACCACCTGAAAAATGTATCCGGCACGGACCCACCCCCCATAATCAGCAGAACCACTCAAAACCTGGCGAGCTTTATTAAGCCGGCATCGCCGACAGAAAAGACGCTGACGCTGTTGGAAGGAAATGCAAAAAACTGGCAGCATAACGCGCTGCAGATTTTGCAGCAGCACTACGAGGAGAGTGCTGCTGATGACATTCAGGACCTGGCTGATTTTCCCAGCCGAGAGTGGGAGGGACCCTTCCAGATTGCCAGCACCTGGGCCAGGAGAAACCTCGGAACCAGGCTGAAAGAGGAGACGCTGAAAGGGGCTGAAGCTTTTTTAAAAGCTTATCTAAATGAGCTTTCTCCGGCCGGAGAGAACCAGCCTTCCCAGCCACCCCCGTCCCGCATTCCTGCCGCACCTCCTCGACCCCCCACACCCCCCACAACAGCACAGACGACACGGGAACGGACCCCGCCTGTCCCAGCAGCTGGACCCATAAACACGGCCCAAACAGACGGGCGCATGCGCAGTACGGCGGCCGTCCAGCAGCCGCTCACAGCCGCTGAAAACACTGCGGTCAGCATCACAACGGCTGTGACCATCGAGACGGACCGGAGGAGAGGAGATTGGTCACCTGACCCACCTGAGGAAACAGAGGAGGAGCCAGATTTCCCAGTTCCTCTCCCCCCCTCTCCTCTTCTCTCACCTGTCCCCTCTGCACTCCCTCCCAGAGCCCCCAGACTGTTCCTGCCACATGCACCTACTCTCCTTGCTACTCCTTCTCCTCCTCCTCGTCCTGCCTCACCTACTCCTCATCAGCCATGTACGACCCCCGGAGGAGACCAGGTTGTCATGGAAACGCCAGGCACGCCCATCAGCGCCCCCCGCCGGCAGCATCTCAACAACCCCTGTGTACAACCAGGCAATTTCACGATTGAAATTGAGGAGGACACCCCCGCCAAGGACCCAGCTGGACCCAGCAAAGACCCCCAAGTCCCCCTCGCCACACAGAGACCCCCACCACTCGACCCACAACCCCTGCCCAACATCTCCATGTTTCTGCGGCCCAGACCAAACACAGCAAAGGACACCCCCCCTGCCACGCCACAAGCCACGGCGAGGACCCCCACCCGCAGACCAACCAGGCACCTGAACACTCTAAAGAAACTACAGGACTGGGGTCTGTGCGTCCGAAAAAAGTTCCTGATTATTGGAGACTCTAATGTGGCCAGGTTCCCACCCTTCTCCATTGAAAACCTTCAGGTGGACAGCTATCCTGGTGCCACATTCCACCACGCAGAAGCAATACTGCGCAAAGCTGTGTGTGGCACGCTTCCTGAGACCCTCATCTTGGCCTTTGGTCTCAACAACAGGAAGCAAAAGACCAGGGAGACCACCATCAAACAGATGCAGAGAACGGTCAGAATGGCCAAAAACAGGTTCCCTGATGCGAACATTCTCATCCCCACCATCAACTTTTCCTTTGACTTGCCCCAAAAAGAAAGACTGAACATTCAACTACTGAACAACTACATCCAAAAGAACTATGACTGCATTCCCCAGCTCCCCTCCAAGGACTTCCAGACCGAGATTGACCACGTGCATTGGACCCACGGCACAGCTGCAAAGATGTTCGACCATTGGATAAAGCAGGTAAACTAGACAGCCCCAAAAGCCTCTTTTACGAGGAGGGGTTTAAAAATGTAATGATTTTGTCTAAACATGCTAAACTGACAACGCCACAGCTGTCATTACTAAATAGGGGTCTGAATTTTATTCCAACAGTAGGCACTAACAAGCAAATTAGACCACAATCCAGAGCAGATTTACAAAATTTTCACAGGAGAATTAAATTATGGGCTTATTATGGTGACCAAGACACAACAGAAAAATTACCATTTATTCCAGCTTCCTTTTGGACTCCTCCAGATACCAGCCTGCCTCCCTACATTCACCAATTGATTAAAACAGATCTTGACTATTTCCAAAACTCATTCAAAATTATAACCACTCAACCCAATTTGACTACAGAAGAAAAGAAAGCTCTAAAAGAATTAATTGCAGAACAAAAAAATCTGATTATTAAACCAGCTGATAAGGGCAGCTTAACAGTAGTGATGGACAGAGATCAATATATTTGGGAGGCCCACAGACAATTAAATGACACAAAATATTATTCAAAACTACAAAAACCCATTTATGTAGAGACCTCAAAATTAATCACTCAAATTTTTCAAAAAATATATGACAAAAAATTAATCAATGCTAAACAAAGAAATTATCTGATTGGAGATACAGAACCTAGGCCCAGACGCTTCTACTTGCTGCCAAAAGTCCACAAAGAGCCTGAAAAATGGAGTAAACCATTCGAAATACCCCCGGGACGGCCTATAGTGTCCGACTGTAATAGTGAGACCTATAGATCTGCAGAATATGTTGACTTTTTTCTAAATCCATTGGCTAAACTACATAAAAGTTACATCAAGGACACCTATGATTTTATCCAAAAAATTAAATCCATAACCATTCCCCCCAATTCGACTCTCTTTACTATCGACGTAGATAGTTTGTACACAAATATAGACACCAGAGAAGGCATACAGGCAGTAAAAGAAATTTTTCTAAAAAATCCTGACAGTAGAAGGCCTGACAGGGAACTTCTACAACTCCTGGAAATTAATCTAACCAAGAATGATTTTGAATTCAATGATAAATTCTATCTCCAAGTAAAAGGTACTGCCATGGGCAAAAAATTCGCCCCCGCCTACGCAGACATATTCATGGCCTCGTGGGAAACCTCAGCTTTAAATACATGTGAGAAAAAACCTCTACACTATTACAGATATTTGGACGACATCTGGGGAATTTGGATTTATTCGAGGGAGGAATTTAACATTTTTCTTAATACACTAAATCAACATAATTCTTCAATTAAATTAAAAGCTACATTAGATGATAATTCGGTTAATTTCCTGGACACAACCACCTATAAAGGCCCTAAATTCCAAATTAATAATCAATTGGATATCAAAGTTTACTTTAAAGATACTGATACACATGCACTCCTACAAAAGAGCAGCCACCATCCAAAACACACTTTTGCAGGTCTTATCAAATCACAGCTGTTAAGATTCCACAGAATCTGTACACAGGCTGAAGATTTTTCTCAGGCCATGAAGGTGCTGTTTCGTGTTTTGGCCACAAGAGGGTACTCCAGGACCTTCCTTAGGGGTTGCTCCAAGGTGTTTTTACATAGAAAACCTATACAGGTCTCTACAGCTCTGCCTCTCATAACCACCTACTCACTTTCTACAGTCAAATTAGTCAAACAAATTAAAAAACATTTTGAAAAGGCAATTAAAACTAACCAACCTGAGGCAGACATTAGAATTATTGCAGCATTTAGAAAGAATAAAAATTTACAGGACTATCTAGTTAGAGCTAAACTCCCACCACTTACAGAAAGATTAATTGACACCCAACAAAATTATTTCAAACAAAAAAAGTGGGTGTACGACTCACACAATGATAAAGTATTTCACACAGCACAAACAGCCAATATTAAAACCAAAAATTGTGTTTATTTAATCACTTGCAAAACCTGTGGGATAAAATATGTGGGTGAAACAGGACTGTCCATCAATATTAGACTTGCATGCCACAAAAGTAATATCAACTCTAAAAAACACACTGACAGACATGTGGTACAACATTTTGTAGACCATGGGTGGGACGCTGTCCAGACCCTGGTGCTGGAATGCAACCCACACTGGTCCATGGCTCAAAGGAGGAGATCTGAAAGGGATTGGATATTAAAATTAGATACAGGGTTTCCACAAGGTCTCAATGACAGAATGTATTTCCGTGCCTGAATGTATTTCAATGCTGTAATCTCAGATTCAGACTAGGACTAACCCTCACCCCGGACTACACAACCCCCTTTCCCCCTAAGACTCAGGGGGTTTAAACAAAACCTATTTCTGGACTTTTACTAACCCCACCCTAATCTTTGACCCCTTATAAGACTAAGCCTAATCCCTGACCTCTACTAACCCTAACCTGACCCTTGACCCCACTAACCCTGATCCGGACTTCCCCTCTAACCCTAAAGACACAGGACTTCTAACCTAACCCTAACCTGACC
>NW_026739087.1:0-21788 GCF_030273125.1 Centropristis striata
GACATGTGGTACAACATTTTGTAGACCATGGGTGGGACGCTGTCCAGACCCTGGTGCTGGAATGCAACCCACACTGGTCCATGGCTCAAAGGAGGAGATCTGAAAGGGATTGGATATTAAAATTAGATACAGGGTTTCCACAAGGTCTCAATGACAGAATGTATTTCCGTGCCTGAATGTATTTCAATGCTGTAATCTCAGACTCAGACTAGGACTAACCCTCACCCCGGACTACACAACCCCCTTTCCCCCTAAGACTCAGGGGGTTTAAACAAAACCTATTTCTGGACTTTTACTAACCCCACCCTAATCTTTGACCCCTTATAAGACTAAGCCTAATCCCTGACCTCTACTAACCCTAACCTGACCCTTGACCCCACTAACCCTGATCCGGACTTCCCCTCTAACCCTAAAGACACAGGACTTCTAACCTAACCCTAACCTGACCCTTGACCCCACTAACCCTGATCCGGACTTCCCCTCTAACCCTAAAGACACAGGACTTCTAACCTAACCCTAACCCCTCACTAACCCTAACCTGACCTTTGACCTCTACTAACCCTAACCCTAACCCCTACTCTAACCCTAAGGACACAGGACTTCTAACCCTAACCCTAACCCCTCACTAACCCTAACCTGACCTTTGACCTCCACTAACCCTAACCCTAATCCCTACTCTAACCCTAATGACACAGGACTTCTAACCCTAACCCTAACCCCTACTCTAACCCTAATGACACAGGACTTCTAACCTAACCCTAACCCCTCACTAACCCTAACCTGACCTCTGACCTCTACTAACCCTAACCCTAATCCCTACTCTAACCCTACGGACACAGGACTCTTAATCTAACCCTAACCTTGGACTCTAACTAACCCTAACCTTTGACCCCTCAACCCTAATGACTCAGGGGCTTTAACCTAATCCATGACTCAATTAAGACTGACTCTGACCTTTGACTCCACCCTCCTCCCCCTCAAAATATTAATTGTAAATAAATTGTATATAATTTTTCATAGCTCAATTTTGATGGTTTTTTTGTATGGGGTTTTATGATGGTGGTTGTGTTGTATATAGTTTGAGGATTTTCAATCCCATTGGTGCCTTTTTTTCTGTAAATAATATTATTGTAAATAAAATGTATATAATTTAATTTAATTTATTTTATAACCTTATTTTTGGTTTCTTGACGGGGGTCGTGGGGTCGTCTCCCCTTGGGGAGGATGGCACGGAGCGTGCACCTGGATGGCATCGCGCCTGACGGCGCTCTGCCATCCCAAAATCCCTTAACCTATCCCGCCTGATCCTGCATCCTTCCCTCTGGGTCCGGCTCTGCTTCCCTCTGTCAATGATTTTCTGTAAAAGAACAACATAATGCAATTATAACACTAATTTTGAATATTTGAAAATGGCAATGTGATCACTGTTTCTAAAAAACAATTTCAATATGTTTATGGTTCAAACTTTCTGACATGTTCTGATTGTAATGGATTTTATGACATCGAATGTATTATTGTTACAATGTTTCTTCTGTATTGGATACTGTGTGTGTATATCCTATTGCATGTAAACTGATTTAAGTGCAGTAACAAAGGTCGCCTGCGGTGAGCGCTGTAGTTTCCGGGTCACATCTTTTGACCGGCCTATCAGATGCTTTGGCGCTAAAATGCAAAAAAGCCGCTCAGAGCAATAAAAAGCTCCCAGCCTCATTCATTCGGCTTCAACCATCGGCCTGACAGCATCTCAGCTCCGCCGCATGCCACCTTGTTACAACGCCAGCCTGAAGAAGGCTCGTTTAGAGCTGAAACGTCGCTTTTGTATATACTTTCCACTTTGTATATACTTCTTGGCATTATTGCAACTTTTCAATAAATTGCCGCTTGTTCAATAGAAACGGTTTCAGTTTCGATACATTTAGCGAGCACCAAAGCTCATAGCTTTTGAAAAGTATAGGATTTTATTATACACACACAACATTACTCTCCATGACCGCTTATGACGACGAGGAAGACGGCTGGCGGCGTGTCACCTACCGCCGCGGCCGACTGCAGCAGCGCAGCAGAGAGCGGCCGCAGCGTTCGTACCACTCCTCCGGTGAGAGAAAAGCCGCACACCGTCCCAGGCCGCGGCCGGCCTCTCCACAACGGCGCACGTATGCGCAGGTAGCCAGAGGAGAGCGGCGCGGACACAGCCGGGAATATCGAGCGCTCCCCGACCATAGCGGCTCCAGACGCACCGGACACGAGAGAGAGAAAGAGAAAAAGAACCGACAGCGTTACTACTCTGCCTCGCCGCCTCCTCTTCTTCCTCCACCACCACGCCGGCGAGACTACGAGCGGACCACCAGACGCCAACGCTCCGCCGACAGCCGCTACAGACCCGCTGAGTTTCACCAGCGGAGCCGCCACACACCATCGCCTCGGCGTTATTACGCACGGTCATACAAAGAGGAACGCCAGCCACCCAGGTATGAATATCCAACGCGCTTCTACGATGACCGGACCCGTCATGACGGGGATTTCTACAGAGGCCCCCCTCGTCCCCCCATCCAGCAACAGCGCCGTGCAGACTACAGGAACGAGCGGAGACCGGCACAGCCCCGTGCGTTCGAGCCCGGAGAGCGGCGCGGCCGCTTCCAGGGTCGCCAGAACCGACGCCGGCCTCCCCGTGAACAGTTTGAACGCTCTGAGCCCACCCAGCAGCACACAGTTCAATCTGACGATCCGGATTTCTCCTTCAAGGTGAGAATAATTTATAAAATTATTAAATCTCTCCACCACCTGAAAAATGTATCCGGCACGGACCCACCCCCCATAATCAGCAGAACCACTCAAAACCTGGCGAGCTTTATTAAGCCGGCATCGCCGACAGAAAAGACGCTGACGCTGTTGGAAGGAAATGCAAAAAAACTGGCAGCATAACGCGCTGCAGATTTTGCAGCAGCACTACGAGGAGAGTGCTGCTGATGACATTCAGGACCTGGCTGATTTTCCCAGCCGAGAGTGGGAGGGACCCTTCCAGATTGCCAGCACCTGGGCCAGGAGAAACCTCGGAACCAGGCTGAAAGAGGAGACGCTGAAAGGGGCTGAAGCTTTTTTAAAAGCTTATCTAAATGAGCTTTCTCCGGCCGGAGAGAACCAGCCTTCCCAGCCACCCCCGTCCCGCATTCCTGCCGCACCTCCTCGACCCCCCACACCCCCCACAACAGCACAGACGACACGGGAACGGACCCCGCCTGTCCCAGCAGCTGGACCCATAAACACGGCCCAAACAGACGGGCGCATGCGCAGTACGGCGGCCGTCCAGCAGCCGCTCACAGCCGCTGAAAACACTGCGGTCAGCATCACAACGGCTGTTACCATCGAGACGGACCGGAGGAGAGGAGATTGGTCACCTGACCCACCTGAGGAAACAGAGGAGGAGCCAGATTTCCCAGTTCCTCTCCCCCCCTCTCCTCTTCTCTCACCTGTCCCCTCTGCACTCCCTCCCAGAGCCCCCAGACTGTTCCTGCCACATGCACCTACTCTCCTTGCTACTCCTTCTCCTCCTCCTCGTCCTGCCTCACCTACTCCTCATCAGCCATGTACGACCCCCGGAGGAGACCAGGTTGTCATGGAAACGCCAGGCACGCCCATCAGCGCCCCCCGCCGGCAGCATCTCAACAACCCCTGTGTACAACCAGGCAATTTCACGATTGAAATTGAGGAGGACACCCCCGCCAAGGACCCAGCTGGACCCAGCAAAGACCCCCAAGTCCCCCTCGCCACACAGAGACCCCCACCACTCGACCCACAACCCCTGCCCAACATCTCCATGTTTCTGCGGCCCAGACCAAACACAGCAAAGGACACCCCCCCTGCCACGCCACAAGCCACGGCGAGGACCCCCACCCGCAGACCAACCAGGCACCTGAACACTCTAAAGAAACTACAGGACTGGGGTCTGTGCGTCCGAAAAAAGTTCCTGATTATTGGAGACTCTAATGTGGCCAGGTTCCCACCCTTCTCCATTGAAAACCTTCAGGTGGACAGCTATCCTGGTGCCACATTCCACCACGCAGAAGCTATACTGCGCAAAGCTGTGTGTGGCACGCTTCCTGAGACCCTCATCTTGGCCTTTGGTCTCAACAACAGGAAGCAAAAGACCAGGGAGACCACCATCAAACAGATGCAGAGAACGGTCAGAATGGCCAAAAACAGGTTCCCTGATGCGAACATTCTCATCCCCACCATCAACTTTTCCTTTGACTTGCCCCAAAAAGAAAGACTGAACATTCAACTACTGAACAACTACATCCAAAAGAACTATGACTGCATTCCCCAGCTCCCCTCCAAGGACTTCCAGACCGAGATTGACCACGTGCATTGGACCCACGGCACAGCTGCAAAGATGTTCGACCATTGGATAAAGCAGGTAAACTAGACAGCCCCAAAAGCCTCTTTTACGAGGAGGGGTTTAAAAATGTAATGATTTTGTCTAAACATGCTAAACTGACAACGCCACAGCTGTCATTACTAAATAGGGGTCTGAATTTTATTCCAACAGTAGGCACTAACAAGCAAATTAGACCACAATCCAGAGCAGATTTACAAAATTTTCACAGGAGAATTAAATTATGGGCTTATTATGGTGACCAAGACACAACAGAAAAATTACCATTTATTCCAGCTTCCTTTTGGACTCCTCCAGATACCAGCCTGCCTCCCTACATTCACCAATTGATTAAAACAGATCTTGACTATTTCCAAAACTCATTCAAAATTATAACCACTCAACCCAATTTGACTACAGAAGAAAAGAAAGCTCTAAAAGAATTAATTGCAGAACAAAAAAATCTGATTATTAAACCAGCTGATAAGGGCAGCTTAACAGTAGTGATGGACAGAGATCAATATATTTGGGAGGCCCACAGACAATTAAATGACACAAAATATTATTCAAAACTACAAAAACCCATTTATGTAGAGACCTCAAAATTAATCACTCAAATTTTTCAAAAAATATATGACAAAAAATTAATCAATGCTAAACAAAGAAATTATCTGATTGGAGATACAGAACCTAGGCCCAGACGCTTCTACTTGCTGCCAAAAGTCCACAAAGAGCCTGAAAAATGGAGTAAACCATTCGAAATACCCCCGGGACGGCCTATAGTGTCCGACTGTAATAGTGAGACCTATAGATCTGCAGAATATGTTGACTTTTTTCTAAATCCATTGGCTAAACTACATAAAAGTTACATCAAGGACACCTATGATTTTATCCAAAAAATTAAATCCATAACCATTCCCCCCAATTCGACTCTCTTTACTATCGACGTAGATAGTTTGTACACAAATATAGACACCAGAGAAGGCATACAGGCAGTAAAAGAAATTTTTCTAAAAAATCCTGACAGTAGAAGGCCTGACAGGGAACTTCTACAACTCCTGGAAATTAATCTAACCAAGAATGATTTTGAATTCAATGATAAATTCTATCTCCAAGTAAAAGGTACTGCCATGGGCAAAAAATTCGCCCCCGCCTACGCAGACATATTCATGGCCTCGTGGGAAACCTCAGCTTTAAATACATGTGAGAAAAAACCTCTACACTATTACAGATATTTGGACGACATCTGGGGAATTTGGATTTATTCGAGGGAGGAATTTAACATTTTTCTTAATACACTAAATCAACATAATTCTTCAATTAAATTAAAAGCTACATTAGATGATAATTCGGTTAATTTCCTGGACACAACCACCTATAAAGGCCCTAAATTCCAAATTAATAATCAATTGGATATCAAAGTTTACTTTAAAGATACTGATACACATGCACTCCTACAAAAGAGCAGCCACCATCCAAAACACACTTTTGCAGGTCTTATCAAATCACAGCTGTTAAGATTCCACAGAATCTGTACACAGGCTGAAGATTTTTCTCAGGCCATGAAGGTGCTGTTTCGTGTTTTGGCCACAAGAGGGTACTCCAGGACCTTCCTTAGGGGTTGCTTCAAGGTGTTTTTACATAGAAAACCTGTACAGGTCTCTACAGCTCTGCCTCTCATAACCACCTACTCACTTTCTACAGTCAAATTAGTCAAACAAATTAAAAAACATTTTGAAAAGGCAATTAAAACTAACCAACCTGAGGCAGACATTAGAATTATTGCAGCATTTAGAAAGAATAAAAACTTACAGGACTATCTAGTTAGAGCTAAACTCCCACCACTTACAGAAAGATTAATTGACACCCAACAAAATTATTTCAAACAAAAAAAGTGGGTGTACGACTCACACAATGATAAAGTATTTCACACAGCACAAACAGCCAATATTAAAACCAAAAATTGTGTTTATTTAATCACTTGCAAAACCTGTGGGATAAAATATGTGGGTGAAACAGGACTGTCCATCAATATTAGACTTGCATGCCACAAAAGTAATATCAACTCTAAAAAACACACTGACAGACATGTGGTACAACATTTTGTAGACCATGGGTGGGACGCTGTCCAGACCCTGGTGCTGGAATGCAACCCACACTGGTCCATGGCTCAAAGGAGGAGATCTGAAAGGGATTGGATATTAAAATTAGATACAGGGTTTCCACAAGGTCTCAATGACAGAATGTATTTCCGTGCCTGAATGTATTTCAATGCTGTAATCTCAGACTCAGACTAGGACTAACCCTCACCCCGGACTACACAACCCCCTTTCCCCCTAAGACTCAGGGGGTTTAAACAAAACCTATTTCTGGACTTTTACTAACCCCACCCTAATCTTTGACCCCTTATAAGACTAAGCCTAATCCCTGACCTCTACTAACCCTAACCTGACCCTTGACCCCACTAACCCTGATCCGGACTTCCCCTCTAACCCTAAAGACACAGGACTTCTAACCTAACCCTAACCTGACCCTTGACCCCACTAACCCTGATCCGGACTTCCCCTCTAACCCTAAAGACACAGGACTTCTAACCTAACCCTAACCCCTCACTAACCCTAACCTGACCTTTGACCTCTACTAACCCTAACCCTAACCCCTACTCTAACCCTAAGGACACAGGACTTCTAACCCTAACCCTAACCCCTCACTAACCCTAACCTGACCTTTGACCTCCACTAACCCTAACCCTAATCCCTACTCTAACCCTAATGACACAGGACTTCTAACCCTAACCCTAACCCCTACTCTAACCCTAATGACACAGGACTTCTAACCTAACCCTAACCCCTCACTAACCCTAACCTGACCTCTGACCTCTACTAACCCTAACCCTAATCCCTACTCTAACCCTACGGACACAGGACTCTTAATCTAACCCTAACCTTGGACTCTAACTAACCCTAACCTTTGACCCCTCAACCCTAATGACTCAGGGGCTTTAACCTAATCCATGACTCAATTAAGACTGACTCTGACCTTTGACTCCACCCTCCTCCCCCTCAAAATATTAATTGTAAATAAATTGTATATAATTTTTCATAGCTCAATTTTGATGGTTTTTTTGTATGGGGTTTTATGATGGTGGTTGTGTTGTATATAGTTTGAGGATTTTCAATCCCATTGGTGCCTTTTTTTCTGTAAATAATATTATTGTAAATAAAATGTATATAATTTAATTTAATTTATTTTATAACCTTATTTTTGGTTTCTTGACGGGGGTCGTGGGGTCGTCTCCCCTTGGGGAGGATGGCACGGAGCGTGCACCTGGATGGCATCGCGCCTGACGGCGCTCTGCCATCCCAAAATCCCTTAACCTATCCCGCCTGATCCTGCATCCTTCCCTCTGGGTCCGGCTCTGCTTCCCTCTGTCAATGATTTTCTGTAAAAGAACAACATAATGCAATTATAACACTAATTTTGAATATTTGAAAATGGCAATGTGATCACTGTTTCTAAAAAACAATTTCAATATGTTTATGGTTCAAACTTTCTGACATGTTCTGATTGTAATGGATTTTATGACATCGAATGTATTATTGTTACAATGTTTCTTCTGTATTGGATACTGTGTGTGTATATCCTATTGCATGTAAACTGATTTAAGTGCAGTAACAAAGGTCGCCTGCGGTGAGCGCTGTAGTTTCCGGGTCACATCTTTTGACCGGCCTATCAGATGCTTTGGCGCTAAAATGCAAAAAAGCCGCTCAGAGCAATAAAAAGCTCCCAGCCTCATTCATTCGGCTTCAACCATCGGCCTGACAGCATCTCAGCTCCGCCGCATGCCACCTTGTTACAACGCCAGCCTGAAGAAGGCTCGTATAGAGCTGAAACGTCGCTTTTGTATATACTTTCCACTTTGTATATACTTCTTGGCATTATTGCAACTTTTCAATAAATTGCCGCTTGTTCAATAGAAACGGTTTCAGTTTCGATACATTTAGCGAGCACCAAAGCTCATAGCTTTTGAAAAGTATAGGATTTTATTATACACACACAACATTACTCTCCATGACCGCTTATGACGACGAGGAAGACGGCTGGCGGCGTGTCACCTACCGCCGCGGCCGACTGCAGCAGCGCAGCAGAGAGCGGCCGCAGCGTTCGTACCACTCCTCCGGTGAGAGAAAAGCCGCACACCGTCCCAGGCCGCGGCCGGCCTCTCCACAACGGCGCACGTATGCGCAGGTAGCCAGAGGAGAGCGGCGCGGACACAGCCGGGAATATCGAGCGCTCCCCGACCATAGCGGCTCCAGACGCACCGGACACGAGAGAGAGAAAGAGAAAAAGAACCGACAGCGTTACTACTCTGCCTCGCCGCCTCCTCTTCTTCCTCCACCACCACGCCGGCGAGACTACGAGCGGACCACCAGACGCCAACGCTCCGCCGACAGCCGCTACAGACCCGCTGAGTTTCACCAGCGGAGCCGCCACACACCATCGCCTCGGCGTTATTACGCACGGTCATACAAAGAGGAACGCCAGCCACCCAGGTATGAATATCCAACGCGCTTCTACGATGACCGGACCCGTCATGACGGGGATTTCTACAGAGGCCCCCCTCGTCCCCCCATCCAGCAACAGCGCCGTGCAGACTACAGGAACGAGCGGAGACCGGCACAGCCCCGTGCGTTCGAGCCCGGAGAGCGGCGCGGCCGCTTCCAGGGTCGCCAGAACCGACGCCGGCCTCCCCGTGAACAGTTTGAACGCTCTGAGCCCACCCAGCAGCACACAGTTCAATCTGACGATCCGGATTTCTCCTTCAAGGTGAGAATAATTTATAAAATTATTAAATCTCTCCACCACCTGAAAAATGTATCCGGCACGGACCCACCCCCCATAATCAGCAGAACCACTCAAAACCTGGCGAGCTTTATTAAGCCGGCATCGCCGACAGAAAAGACGCTGACGCTGTTGGAAGGAAATGCAATAAACTGGCAGCATAACGCGCTGCAGATTTTGCAGCAGCACTACGAGGAGAGTGCTGCTGATGACATTCAGGACCTGGCTGATTTTCCCAGCCGAGAGTGGGAGGGACCCTTCCAGATTGCCAGCACCTGGGCCAGGAGAAACCTCGGAACCAGGCTGAAAGAGGAGACGCTGAAAGGGGCTGAAGCTTTTTTAAAAGCTTATCTAAATGAGCTTTCTCCGGCCGGAGAGAACCAGCCTTCCCAGCCACCCCCGTCCCGCATTCCTGCCGCACCTCCTCGACCCCCCACACCCCCCACAACAGCACAGACGACACGGGAACGGACCCCGCCTGTCCCAGCAGCTGGACCCATAAACACGGCCCAAACAGACGGGCGCATGCGCAGTACGGCGGCCGTCCAGCAGCCGCTCACAGCCGCTGAAAACACTGCGGTCAGCATCACAACGGCTGTTACCATCGAGACGGACCGGAGGAGAGGAGATTGGTCACCTGACCCACCTGAGGAAACAGAGGAGGAGCCAGATTTCCCAGTTCCTCTCCCCCCCTCTCCTCTTCTCTCACCTGTCCCCTCTGCACTCCCTCCCAGAGCCCCCAGACTGTTCCTGCCACATGCACCTACTCTCCTTGCTACTCCTTCTCCTCCTCCTCGTCCTGCCTCACCTACTCCTCATCAGCCATGTACGACCCCCGGAGGAGACCAGGTTGTCATGGAAACGCCAGGCACGCCCATCAGCGCCCCCCGCCGGCAGCATCTCAACAACCCCTGTGTACAACCAGGCAATTTCACGATTGAAATTGAGGAGGACACCCCCGCCAAGGACCCAGCTGGACCCAGCAAAGACCCCCAAGTCCCCCTCGCCACACAGAGACCCCCACCACTCGACCCACAACCCCTGCCCAACATCTCCATGTTTCTGCGGCCCAGACCAAACACAGCAAAGGACACCCCCCCTGCCACGCCACAAGCCACGGCGAGGACCCCCACCCGCAGACCAACCAGGCACCTGAACACTCTAAAGAAACTACAGGACTGGGGTCTGTGCGTCCGAAAAAAGTTCCTGATTATTGGAGACTCTAATGTGGCCAGGTTCCCACCCTTCTCCATTGAAAACCTTCAGGTGGACAGCTATCCTGGTGCCACATTCCACCACGCAGAAGCTATACTGCGCAAAGCTGTGTGTGGCACGCTTCCTGAGACCCTCATCTTGGCCTTTGGTCTCAACAACAGGAAGCAAAAGACCAGGGAGACCACCATCAAACAGATGCAGAGAACGGTCAGAATGGCCAAAAACAGGTTCCCTGATGCGAACATTCTCATCCCCACCATCAACTTTTCCTTTGACTTGCCCCAAAAAGAAAGACTGAACATTCAACTACTGAACAACTACATCCAAAAGAACTATGACTGCATTCCCCAGCTCCCCTCCAAGGACTTCCAGACCGAGATTGACCACGTGCATTGGACCCACGGCACAGCTGCAAAGATGTTCGACCATTGGATAAAGCAGGTAAACTAGACAGCCCCAAAAGCCTCTTTTACGAGGAGGGGTTTAAAAATGTAATGATTTTGTCTAAACATGCTAAACTGACAACGCCACAGCTGTCATTACTAAATAGGGGTCTGAATTTTATTCCAACAGTAGGCACTAACAAGCAAATTAGACCACAATCCAGAGCAGATTTACAAAATTTTCACAGGAGAATTAAATTATGGGCTTATTATGGTGACCAAGACACAACAGAAAAATTACCATTTATTCCAGCTTCCTTTTGGACTCCTCCAGATACCAGCCTGCCTCCCTACATTCACCAATTGATTAAAACAGATCTTGACTATTTCCAAAACTCATTCAAAATTATAACCACTCAACCCAATTTGACTACAGAAGAAAAGAAAGCTCTAAAAGAATTAATTGCAGAACAAAAAAATCTGATTATTAAACCAGCTGATAAGGGCAGCTTAACAGTAGTGATGGACAGAGATCAATATATTTGGGAGGCCCACAGACAATTAAATGACACAAAATATTATTCAAAACTACAAAAACCCATTTATGTAGAGACCTCAAAATTAATCACTCAAATTTTTCAAAAAATATATGACAAAAAATTAATCAATGCTAAACAAAGAAATTATCTGATTGGAGATACAGAACCTAGGCCCAGACGCTTCTACTTGCTGCCAAAAGTCCACAAAGAGCCTGAAAAATGGAGTAAACCATTCGAAATACCCCCGGGACGGCCTATAGTGTCCGACTGTAATAGTGAGACCTATAGATCTGCAGAATATGTTGACTTTTTTCTAAATCCATTGGCTAAACTACATAAAAGTTACATCAAGGACACCTATGATTTTATCCAAAAAATTAAATCCATAACCATTCCCCCCAATTCGACTCTCTTTACTATCGACGTAGATAGTTTGTACACAAATATAGACACCAGAGAAGGCATACAGGCAGTAAAAGAAATTTTTCTAAAAAATCCTGACAGTAGAAGGCCTGACAGGGAACTTCTACAACTCCTGGAAATTAATCTAACCAAGAATGATTTTGAATTCAATGATAAATTCTATCTCCAAGTAAAAGGTACTGCCATGGGCAAAAAATTCGCCCCCGCCTACGCAGACATATTCATGGCCTCGTGGGAAACCTCAGCTTTAAATACATGTGAGAAAAAACCTCTACACTATTACAGATATTTGGACGACATCTGGGGAATTTGGATTTATTCGAGGGAGGAATTTAACATTTTTCTTAATACACTAAATCAACATAATTCTTCAATTAAATTAAAAGCTACATTAGATGATAATTCGGTTAATTTCCTGGACACAACCACCTATAAAGGCCCTAAATTCCAAATTAATAATCAATTGGATATCAAAGTTTACTTTAAAGATACTGATACACATGCACTCCTACAAAAGAGCAGCCACCATCCAAAACACACTTTTGCAGGTCTTATCAAATCACAGCTGTTAAGATTCCACAGAATCTGTACACAGGCTGAAGATTTTTCTCAGGCCATGAAGGTGCTGTTTCGTGTTTTGGCCACAAGAGGGTACTCCAGGACCTTCCTTAGGGGTTGCTTCAAGGTGTTTTTACATAGAAAACCTGTACAGGTCTCTACAGCTCTGCCTCTCATAACCACCTACTCACTTTCTACAGTCAAATTAGTCAAACAAATTAAAAAACATTTTGAAAAGGCAATTAAAACTAACCAACCTGAGGCAGACATTAGAATTATTGCAGCATTTAGAAAGAATAAAAACTTACAGGACTATCTAGTTAGAGCTAAACTCCCACCACTTACAGAAAGATTAATTGACACCCAACAAAATTATTTCAAACAAAAAAAGTGGGTGTACGACTCACACAATGATAAAGTATTTCACACAGCACAAACAGCCAATATTAAAACCAAAAATTGTGTTTATTTAATCACTTGCAAAACCTGTGGGATAAAATATGTGGGTGAAACAGGACTGTCCATCAATATTAGACTTGCATGCCACAAAAGTAATATCAACTCTAAAAAACACACTGACAGACATGTGGTACAACATTTTGTAGACCATGGGTGGGACGCTGTCCAGACCCTGGTGCTGGAATGCAACCCACACTGGTCCATGGCTCAAAGGAGGAGATCTGAAAGGGATTGGATATTAAAATTAGATACAGGGTTTCCACAAGGTCTCAATGACAGAATGTATTTCCGTGCCTGAATGTATTTCAATGCTGTAATCTCAGACTCAGACTAGGACTAACCCTCACCCCGGACTACACAACCCCCTTTCCCCCTAAGACTCAGGGGGTTTAAACAAAACCTATTTCTGGACTTTTACTAACCCCACCCTAATCTTTGACCCCTTATAAGACTAAGCCTAATCCCTGACCTCTACTAACCCTAACCTGACCCTTGACCCCACTAACCCTGATCCGGACTTCCCCTCTAACCCTAAAGACACAGGACTTCTAACCTAACCCTAACCTGACCCTTGACCCCACTAACCCTGATCCGGACTTCCCCTCTAACCCTAAAGACACAGGACTTCTAACCTAACCCTAACCCCTCACTAACCCTAACCTGACCTTTGACCTCTACTAACCCTAACCCTAACCCCTACTCTAACCCTAAGGACACAGGACTTCTAACCCTAACCCTAACCCCTCACTAACCCTAACCTGACCTTTGACCTCCACTAACCCTAACCCTAATCCCTACTCTAACCCTAATGACACAGGACTTCTAACCCTAACCCTAACCCCTACTCTAACCCTAATGACACAGGACTTCTAACCTAACCCTAACCCCTCACTAACCCTAACCTGACCTCTGACCTCTACTAACCCTAACCCTAATCCCTACTCTAACCCTACGGACACAGGACTCTTAATCTAACCCTAACCTTGGACTCTAACTAACCCTAACCTTTGACCCCTCAACCCTAATGACTCAGGGGCTTTAACCTAATCCATGACTCAATTAAGACTGACTCTGACCTTTGACTCCACCCTCCTCCCCCTCAAAATATTAATTGTAAATAAATTGTATATAATTTTTCATAGCTCAATTTTGATGGTTTTTTTGTATGGGGTTTTATGATGGTGGTTGTGTTGTATATAGTTTGAGGATTTTCAATCCCATTGGTGCCTTTTTTTCTGTAAATAATATTATTGTAAATAAAATGTATATAATTTAATTTAATTTATTTTATAACCTTATTTTTGGTTTCTTGACGGGGGTCGTGGGGTCGTCTCCCCTTGGGGAGGATGGCACGGAGCGTGCACCTGGATGGCATCGCGCCTGACGGCGCTCTGCCATCCCAAAATCCCTTAACCTAACCCTAACCCTAACCCTAACCCTAACCCTAACCCTAACCCTAACCCTAACCCTAACCCTAACCCTAACCCTAACCCTAACCCTAACCCTAACCCTAACCCTAACCCTGACGCTCCATAGACTTACATGTAAACCCCTTCCCGTAACGCTACATAAATTCCGCTAATCGCGCGCCGGGCTCATAACCCTAACCCTAACCCTAACCTAACCCTAACCCTAACCCTAACCCTAACCCTAACTGAACCCTAACCCTAACCCTAACCCTAACCCTAACTGAACCCTAACCCTAACCGAACCCTAACCCTAAC
Organism: Centropristis striata; assembly: GCF_030273125.1. Classification (NCBI taxonomy): domain Eukaryota; kingdom Metazoa; phylum Chordata; class Actinopteri; order Perciformes; family Serranidae; genus Centropristis; species Centropristis striata. The sequence goes on from NW_026739087.1 coordinate 14,516, forward strand.
CCTAACCCTTCCCCTAACCCTAACCCTAACCACTTAGTAAAATTTTCACCTTTTACATGTATTGCTATGGGGATTTTTGACACGCCCTTAACTCAACAACGGTACCTCCCACAAGTTTGCAATTGGTGTCTACCCTCCCTATTTCGGCCACGCCCGTCACGTAGAGTCCACTCACGTGTGTCTACGATCTTCCTTTCAAAAGTTAGAATTTTTCAGAAAACGAAAATTTCCGAATTCCGTTTTTGGCCAATATCTCCGGAACCGAAGGTGCTAGAGACTTGAAAGTCGGTCGCGTCAGACCTAATTTGGGGTCGCTGAACACGCCAGAGTTGAATTCAAGTCTCTACGACTTACCGTTCCGGAGATATGGCCATTTTAAAGTTTAAAACTAAGATTTCGAAAATTTCCCAAGGTTCCACGGGGTCAAACGACACACCATTGGAAAGGCCTGGGGCCAAGGAATCCAAGGAACTTGGTTTTATGATGATAGGACATTCCTATCCGGAGTTATTGGCAAAAACATTCTTGAGGGGCCCCTCAAAGGACGTATTTATCCCTATAACCTAACCCTAACCCTAACCCTAACCCTAACCCTAACCCTAACCCTAACCCTAACCCTAACCCTAACCCTAACCCTAACCCTAACCCTGACGCTCCATAGACTTACATGTAAACCCCTTCCCGTAACGCTACATAAATTCCGCTAATCGCGCGCCGGGCTCATAACCCTAACCCTAACCCTAACCTAACCCTAACCCTAACCCTAACCCTAACCCTAACTGAACCCTAACCCTAACCCTAACCCTAACCCTAACTGAACCCTAACCCTAACCGAACCCTAACCCTAACCCTAACCCTTCCCCTAACCCTAACCCTAACCACTTAGTAAAATTTTCACCTTTTACATGTATTGCTATGGGGATTTTTGACACGCCCTTAACTCAACAACGGTACCTCCCACAAGTTTGCAATTGGTGTCTACCCTCCCTATTTCGGCCACGCCCGTCACGTAGAGTCCACTCACGTGTGTCTACGATCTTCCTTTCAAAAGTTAGAATTTTTCAGAAAACGAAAATTTCCGAATTCCGTTTTTGGCCAATATCTCCGGAACCGAAGGTGCTAGAGACTTGAAAGTCGGTCGCGTCAGACCTAATTTGGGGTCGCTGAACACGCCAGAGTTGAATTCAAGTCTCTACGACTTACCGTTCCGGAGATATGGCCATTTTAAAGTTTAAAACTAAGATTTCGAAAATTTCCCAAGGTTCCACGGGGTCAAACGACACACCATTGGAAAGGCCTGGGGCCAAGGAATCCAAGGAACTTGGTTTTATGATGATAGGACATTCCTATCCGGAGTTATTGGCAAAAACATTCTTGAGGGGCCCCTCAAAGGACGTATTTATCCCTATAACCTAACCCTAACCCTAACCCTAACCCTAACCCTAACCCTAACCCTAACCCTAACCCTAACCCTAACCCTAACCCCTAACCCTAACCCTAACCCTAACCCTAACCCTAACCCTAACCCTAACCCTAACCCTAACCCTAACCCTGACGCTCCATAGACTTACATGTAAACCCCTTCCCGTAACGCTACATAAATTCCGCTAATCGCGCGCCGGGCTCATAACCCTAACCCTAACCCTAACCTAACCCTAACCCTAACCCTAACCCTAACCCTAACTGAACCCTAACCCTAACCCTAACCCTAACCCTAACTGAACCCTAACCCTAACCGAACCCTAACCCTAACCCTAACCCTTCCCCTAACCCTAACCCTAACCACTTAGTAAAATTTTCACCTTTTACATGTATTGCTATGGGGATTTTTGACACGCCCTTAACTCAACAACGGTACCTCCCACAAGTTTGCAATTGGTGTCTACCCTCCCTATTTCGGCCACGCCCGTCACGTAGAGTCCACTCACGTGTGTCTACGATCTTCCTTTCAAAAGTTAGAATTTTTCAGAAAACGAAAATTTCCGAATTCCGTTTTTGGCCAATATCTCCGGAACCGAAGGTGCTAGAGACTTGAAAGTCGGTCGCGTCAGACCTAATTTGGGGTCGCTGAACACGCCAGAGTTGAATTCAAGTCTCTACGACTTACCGTTCCGGAGATATGGCCATTTTAAAGTTTAAAACTAAGATTTCGAAAATTTCCCAAGGTTCCACGGGGTCAAACGACACACCATTGGAAAGGCCTGGGGCCAAGGAATCCAAGGAACTTGGTTTTATGATGATAGGACATTCCTATCCGGAGTTATTGGCAAAAACATTCTTGAGGGGCCCCTCAAAGGACGTATTTATCCCTATAACCTAACCCTAACCCTAACCCTAACCCTAACCCTAACCCTAACCCTAACCCTAACCCCTAACCCTAACCCTAACCCTAACCCTAACCCTAACCCTAACCCTAACCCTAACCCTAACCCTAACCCTAACCCTAACCCTGACGCTCCATAGACTTACATGTAAACCCCTTCCCGTAACGCTACATAAATTCCGCTAATCGCGCGCCGGGCTCATAACCCTAACCCTAACCCTAACCTAACCCTAACCCTAACCCTAACCCTAACCCTAACTGAACCCTAACCCTAACCCTAACCCTAACCCTAACTGAACCCTAACCCTAACCGAACCCTAACCCTAACCCTAACCCTTCCCCTAACCCTAACCCTAACCACTTAGTAAAATTTTCACCTTTTACATGTATTGCTATGGGGATTTTTGACACGCCCTTAACTCAACAACGGTACCTCCCACAAGTTTGCAATTGGTGTCTACCCTCCCTATTTCGGCCACGCCCGTCACGTAGAGTCCACTCACGTGTGTCTACGATCTTCCTTTCAAAAGTTAGAATTTTTCAGAAAACGAAAATTTCCGAATTCCGTTTTTGGCCAATATCTCCGGAACCGAAGGTGCTAGAGACTTGAAAGTCGGTCGCGTCAGACCTAATTTGGGGTCGCTGAACACGCCAGAGTTGAATTCAAGTCTCTACGACTTACCGTTCCGGAGATATGGCCATTTTAAAGTTTAAAACTAAGATTTCGAAAATTTCCCAAGGTTCCACGGGGTCAAACGACACACCATTGGAAAGGCCTGGGGCCAAGGAATCCAAGGAACTTGGTTTTATGATGATAGGACATTCCTATCCGGAGTTATTGGCAAAAACATTCTTGAGGGGCCCCTCAAAGGACGTATTTATCCCTATACCCTAACCCTAACCCTAACCCTAACCCTAACCCTAACCCTAACCCTAACCCTAACCCTAACCCTAACCCTAACCCCTAACCCTAACCCTAACCCTAACCCTAACCCTAACCCTAACCCTAACCCTAACCCTAACCCTAACCCTAACCCTAACCCTGACGCTCCATAGACTTACATGTAAACCCCTTCCCGTAACGCTACATAAATTCCGCTAATCGCGCGCCGGGCTCATAACCCTAACCCTAACCCTAACCTAACCCTAACCCTAACCCTAACCCTAACCCTAACTGAACCCTAACCCTAACCCTAACCCTAACCCTAACTGAACCCTAACCCTAACCGAACCCTAACCCTAACCCTAACCCTTCCCCTAACCCTAACCCTAACCACTTAGTAAAATTTTCACCTTTTACATGTATTGCTATGGGGATTTTTGACACGCCCTTAACTCAACAACGGTACCTCCCACAAGTTTGCAATTGGTGTCTACCCTCCCTATTTCGGCCACGCCCGTCACGTAGAGTCCACTCACGTGTGTCTACGATCTTCCTTTCAAAAGTTAGAATTTTTCAGAAAACGAAAATTTCCGAATTCCGTTTTTGGCCAATATCTCCGGAACCGAAGGTGCTAGAGACTTGAAAGTCGGTCGCGTCAGACCTAATTTGGGGTCGCTGAACACGCCAGAGTTGAATTCAAGTCTCTACGACTTACCGTTCCGGAGATATGGCCATTTTAAAGTTTAAAACTAAGATTTCGAAAATTTCCCAAGGTTCCACGGGGTCAAACGACACACCATTGGAAAGGCCTGGGGCCAAGGAATCCAAGGAACTTGGTTTTATGATGATAGGACATTCCTATCCGGAGTTATTGGCAAAAACATTCTTGAGGGGCCCCTCAAAGGACGTATTTATCCCTATAACCTAACCCTAACCCTAACCCTAACCCTAACCCTAACCCTAACCCTAACCCTAACCCTAACCCTAACCCTAACCCTAACCCCTAACCCTAACCCTAACCCTAACCCTAACCCTAACCCTAACCCTAACCCTAACCCTAACCCTAACCCTGACGCTCCATAGACTTACATGTAAACCCCTTCCCGTAACGCTACATAAATTCCGCTAATCGCGCGCCGGGCTCATAACCCTAACCCTAACCCTAACCTAACCCTAACCCTAACCCTAACCCTAACCCTAACTGAACCCTAACCCTAACCCTAACCCTAACCCTAACTGAACCCTAACCCTAACCGAACCCTAACCCTAACCCTAACCCTTCCCCTAACCCTAACCCTAACCACTTAGTAAAATTTTCACCTTTTACATGTATTGCTATGGGGATTTTTGACACGCCCTTAACTCAACAACGGTACCTCCCACAAGTTTGCAATTGGTGTCTACCCTCCCTATTTCGGCCACGCCCGTCACGTAGAGTCCACTCACGTGTGTCTACGATCTTCCTTTCAAAAGTTAGAATTTTTCAGAAAACGAAAATTTCCGAATTCCGTTTTTGGCCAATATCTCCGGAACCGAAGGTGCTAGAGACTTGAAAGTCGGTCGCGTCAGACCTAATTTGGGGTCGCTGAACACGCCAGAGTTGAATTCAAGTCTCTACGACTTACCGTTCCGGAGATATGGCCATTTTAAAGTTTAAAACTAAGATTTCGAAAATTTCCCAAGGTTCCACGGGGTCAAACGACACACCATTGGAAAGGCCTGGGGCCAAGGAATCCAAGGAACTTGGTTTTATGATGATAGGACATTCCTATCCGGAGTTATTGGCAAAAACATTCTTGAGGGGCCCCTCAAAGGACGTATTTATCCCTATAACCTAACCCTAACCCTAACCCTAACCCTAACCCTAACCCTAACCCTAACCCTAACCCTAACCCTAACCCTAACCCCTAACCCCTAACCCTAACCCTAACCCTAACCCTAACCCTAACCCTAACCCTAACCCTAACCCTAACCCTAACCCTAACCCTGACGCTCCATAGACTTACATGTAAACCCCTTCCCGTAACGCTACATAAATTCCGCTAATCGCGCGCCGGGCTCATAACCCTAACCCTAACCCTAACCTAACCCTAACCCTAACCCTAACCCTAACCCTAACTGAACCCTAACCCTAACCCTAACCCTAACCCTAACTGAACCCTAACCCTAACCGAACCCTAACCCTAACCCTAACCCTTCCCCTAACCCTAACCCTAACCACTTAGTAAAATTTTCACCTTTTACATGTATTGCTATGGGGATTTTTGACACGCCCTTAACTCAACAACGGTACCTCCCACAAGTTTGCAATTGGTGTCTACCCTCCCTATTTCGGCCACGCCCGTCACGTAGAGTCCACTCACGTGTGTCTACGATCTTCCTTTCAAAAGTTAGAATTTTTCAGAAAACGAAAATTTCCGAATTCCGTTTTTGGCCAATATCTCCGGAACCGAAGGTGCTAGAGACTTGAAAGTCGGTCGCGTCAGACCTAATTTGGGGTCGCTGAACACGCCAGAGTTGAATTCAAGTCTCTACGACTTACCGTTCCGGAGATATGGCCATTTTAAAGTTTAAAACTAAGATTTCGAAAATTTCCCAAGGTTCCACGGGGTCAAACGACACACCATTGGAAAGGCCTGGGGCCAAGGAATCCAAGGAACTTGGTTTTATGATGATAGGACATTCCTATCCGGAGTTATTGGCAAAAACATTCTTGAGGGGCCCCTCAAAGGACGTATTTATCCCTATAACCTAACCCTAACCCTAACCCTAACCCTAACCCTAACCCTAACCCTAACCCTAACCCTAACCCCTAACCCTAACCCTAACCCTAACCCTAACCCTAACCCTAACCCTAACCCTAACCCTAACCCTAACCCTAACCCTGACGCTCCATAGACTTACATGTAAACCCCTTCCCGTAACGCTACATAAATTCCGCTAATCGCGCGCCGGGCTCATAACCCTAACCCTAACCCTAACCTAACCCTAACCCTAACCCTAACCCTAACCCTAACTGAACCCTAACCCTAACCCTAACCCTAACCCTAACTGAACCCTAACCCTAACCGAACCCTAACCCTAACCCTAACCCTTCCCCTAACCCTAACCCTAACCACTTAGTAAAATTTTCACCTTTTACATGTATTGCTATGGGGATTTTTGACACGCCCTTAACTCAACAACGGTACCTCCCACAAGTTTGCAATTGGTGTCTACCCTCCCTATTTCGGCCACGCCCGTCACGTAGAGTCCACTCACGTGTGTCTACGATCTTCCTTTCAAAAGTTAGAATTTTTCAGAAAACGAAAATTTCCGAATTCCGTTTTTGGCCAATATCTCCGGAACCGAAGGTGCTAGAGACTTGAAAGTCGGTCGCGTCAGACCTAATTTGGGGTCGCTGAACACGCCAGAGTTGAATTCAAGTCTCTACGACTTACCGTTCCGGAGATATGGCCATTTTAAAGTTTAAAACTAAGATTTCGAAAATTTCCCAAGGTTCCACGGGGTCAAACGACACACCATTGGAAAGGCCTGGGGCCAAGGAATCCAAGGAACTTGGTTTTATGATGATAGGACATTCCTATCCGGAGTTATTGGCAAAAACATTCTTGAGGGGCCCCTCAAAGGACGTATTTATCCCTATAACCTAACCCTAACCCTAACCCTAACCCTAACCCTAACCCTAACCCTAACCCTAACCCTAACCCTAACCCCTAACCCTAACCCTAACCCTAACCCTAACCCTAACCCTAACCCTAACCCTAACCCTAACCCTAACCCTAACCCTGACGCTCCATAGACTTACATGTAAACCCCTTCCCGTAACGCTACATAAATTCCGCTAATCGCGCGCCGGGCTCATAACCCTAACCCTAACCCTAACCTAACCCTAACCCTAACCCTAACCCTAACCCTAACTGAACCCTAACCCTAACCCTAACCCTAACCCTAACTGAACCCTAACCCTAACCGAACCCTAACCCTAACCCTAACCCTTCCCCTAACCCTAACCCTAACCACTTAGTAAAATTTTCACCTTTTACATGTATTGCTATGGGGATTTT
>NW_026739088.1:0-21300 GCF_030273125.1 Centropristis striata
CTCTTGTCTCCGTCTCTGTTTCATTCAGTGTGACTGGTTGTGGTGCGTGATGAGCTGAGCTGTGTTTTGTGGAGCTGAATACTCCGTCAGCAGCCTGTCTGCAGATCACTTCCTGAATGGTTCCTAAAATAGCAGCAACAACGATCACAACCAAGGAAACACGCCAGCTGCTCTTTTCAAAACCACACTCACTTTCTGCCCTCGCTCCTCCGGCTCCGCTCGCAAGGCTTTCACCAGATCAGGATTAAATTCTTTCTGCAGCAAGTTATTGGGCTCTCTTTGAGTTAAACTGCAGAAATTATACTATTATTGCTAAGATTAGAACATGATATAAGTAACAGATGGGGACAAGAGGACCAAGACATGCTTGAATTTTTAATATCCAGGGAAATGGCCTAGATAGTGGGGACGTAGAATATACTAGAGCTGCAACAATTATTAGATTAATCGAACAATAATCGATTATTAAATTAATCGTTAACTATTTTGATAATCCGATAATTGTTTTTAGCAGTTTTTTTTTAAGACAATAAGCCCAAATTCTCTGATTTCAGCTTCTTCAATGTGAATATTTCTGGCTTCTTTGTTCCTTTATGAAAATAAACTGAATATCTCTTTGGTTTGTGGACAAAACAAGAGATCTGAGGACAAAATCTTGTGGTTTGGAAACACTCATTGATATTTTTATACATTCTGTGTCATTTTTCAGTCATTTTGTGTCATTTTTTGGTCATTTTGTGTCTTTTTTTGTGTACTTTTTAGTTATTTTGTGTCTTTTTTGACGTCATGTTGTGTCATTTTGTGGTTTGGGGAACACTCATTGATATTTTTATACATTTTATTGACCAAACAACTAATCGATTAATCGTTTAAATAATCGACAGGTTAATTGATAATGAAAATAATTGTTAGTTGCAGCCCTAGTGCTAACGTTAGCGGCCGATCATAGCGTGCTAACGTTAGCCGCGATCGATAGCGAGCTAGCAAAAACCAAGACCAACATCTGCCATTGAGCGAGACCAACTGAAACATGTATCATTCATTTATTTGATTTATTTAACTGTAATGTGATTGATACGGGCTAGCACTAGCATGCTAAAGTTAGCGGGCCGAATCGATATCGTGCTAACGTTATTTGATTTATTTAACTGCGTGCTAACGTTACTTGACTCACAGTGCTGAACTGAATCTCAAATTAATCTTCAGGTTCACAGCTTTCAGATGATGTTCACCACTATGTGGCATTTATTGTTGACCTTCTATCTCCCCCTAAACATCCACTGCTCACAACACCCAATTCTAAAAAAAACCCCAAAAAGGACCTTGAATGGTACCTGGTTCAGTAATAACTTTTAATGTTCAGGGTTCATACGGTGCTTGAAATCCTTGAAAATGCTTGAATTTTAATGTTGAATTTCAAGGCTTGGATTTTGAATGAAGTGCTTGTAAATGCTTGAAATTCTTCCTGTATTTCTCTTGCAATGTGACTATAGATAACCACATTTCAATGGAAAAAACTCACCAAAAACTTGACTATAAAGTGAACATCTTCTCGCGTCTTCTTGTTTCTAGATGTTTCTTGTTGCTCTCCTGTATCTTCTGACTGAAGGGAGTTGTTCTAGTTCTAGTGGCTCCTGAAGTATTTCTGGTCTTTCCTCCTAGTTTGGGTCGTGTTTAGTTTCATGATTTTTGATGATTTTTGTGAGCTTCCTTTTGCTCCTAGCCTCTAGATTCCCATACCAGTCTGTTTTATGAGATTAGCAAACTACTTTAGTTGTTAAAAGTGAAATTAGCCCTTTAAGTATGGAAGTACTCATCTAAAACATGACATTTACAACTGTTGAAAGGTCCTGGAAAAGCTTGAAAATGGACCTGGAAAGTCTTTGGAAAGTGCTTGAATCTGACCACTGAAAAGTGTCTGAACGCTGAATGTTTGCAGGTTTTTGTCATGATGCGATGTGGAGAATGTAAACAGAGTTCTGACTGTTGCGTCGCTGCATTCCTGCCTGAAATAGTGACCATGCTGTTCTGTGGTGGACATGCTGGACATCTCTGCTAAAGTTCTGGCTGTAAACTCTGGAGACAAGCTCAAATAGATTTAGTATCAAATGATAGAACTGGATGGAACCCTCTTATATGTTAGATTTGACACCTTTGTTCACATTTGACACATTTAAAATTCTTTATTGAGCATGATAGTGTTTTGAAAGTAAAAAAAGATTCAAAGTCACATTTTTTGTTGGACTAAAGGACTAAAAAATACACAAAATGACTAAAAAAAGACACTAAATGACTAAAAAAGACACAAAATGACTAAAAAAAGACACAAAATGGCCAGAAAAAACACAAAATGATTAAAAAAAAAACAAAAAGGCCAAAGAAAAGACACAAAATGACACAAAAAGACACAAAATGGCCAGAGAAAACACAAAATGACTAAAAAAGATACAAAATGGCTCAAAAAAAGACAAATGACTAAAAAAAGACACAAAATGGCCAGAAAAAAACACAAAATGACTCTGTAATTGTCACTTTTCCCTGTTCATGAAAATGGCAAGTGTGGGATTCTTGTTTTATTTTTTGGCTTGTTGACAGTGAAGGAGCCATTGAGTTTTTTAATGGATCCTTAATGACGGCTGCAGAAACACAACAGAGAAAGCCCTGGAGAAAAAAAAAGACACAAAATGACTAAAAAAAGACACAAAATGACTAAAAAAAAGACACAAAATGACTAAAAAAAGACACAAAATGGCCAGAAAAAACAGAAAATTACTAAAAAAGACACAAAATGGCTAAAAAAAAAGACAAAATGACTAAAAAAAGATACAAAATGACTAAAATAAGACACTAAATGACCATAAAATGCTGCCTGCTGCGTGGCTCCATCCCTGCCTGTAATAATATTATATATATATATATTATATTATAATAACAGTGCCCATGGTGTTCTGACATGCTGAACATGTGGTGGTATTGTGGAGTATTACTGTGATCCCTGTGACCTGTTGGTAGGACAGTTTGTCCTGAACATTATTATGGTTCCAGTCTGGACCCAGCAGTTATCTCTGTCACAGAGAACATTTCTATTGTGTCTCCCCGTCTGTCTCTGTGATGTCTTCCACTTTACTTTGCTTCTTCTTCTCTCTCTTTGACACTCACTGCCTCTTCTTCTTCTCCTGTTTTTTTTTTTTTTCCGTCACCTTTCAGTCTCGCTCTTCCATCTCGTCTCTCGGCTCAGTGTTTCTGCCTGCCAGCCTTTTACACATCACAATATCTCCACCAAATGACTAAAAAAAGACACAAAATGGCCAAAAAAAGACAAAAAGACACAAAATGACCAAAAAAAAAAGACACAAAATGACAAAAAAAGACAGAAAATGACCAAAAAATACACTAAATGACTAAAAAAAGACACAAAATGACAAAAAAAGACACAAAAAGGCCAAAAAAAGACAAAAAGACACAAAATGACCAAAAAAAAGACAGAAAATGACAAAAAAGACAGAAAATGACAAAAAAATACACAAAATGACTAAAAAAAGACACAAAATGACTAAAAAAAGACACAAAATGGCCAAAAAAAAGACAGAAAATGACCAAAAAAAAAGACAAAAAAGACAGAAAATGACCAAAAAATACACAAAATGACTAAAACAAGACACAAAATGGCCAAAAAAGACACAAAATGCAAAAAAAAAAGACACATGAAGACCAAAAAAAAAAACACAAAATGGCCAAAAAGATACAAAATGACTAAAGAAAGACACAAAATGACTAAATAAAAGACACAAAACACCAAAAAAGACACAAAACACACACAAAAAGACACAAAACACAAAAAAAGACACAAAATGACTAAAAAAAGACACAAAATGACTAAATAAAAGACACAAAACACCAAAAATAGACACAAAATGACCAAAAAGACACAAAATGACCAAAAAAAGACACAAAATGACTAAAAAAGGACACAAAACACCAAAAATAGACACAAACTGACCAAAAAGACACAAAATGACTAAAAAAAAAGACCAAAAAAAAGACACAAAATTTCCAAAAAAAAGACACAAAATGACCAAAAAGTGCTGACTACTGTGTTGCTGCTTTCCTGCCTGAAATAGTGACCATGCTCCTCCACCTCTGCTCCTCTGCTCTATCACTCCTCCTCCTCCTCCTCCTCTTCCTCCTCCTTCTCCTCCTCTTCCTCCTCTTCCTCCTCCAGTCTGTGGACTCTACTGATCAGCAGATGTTTCCTCGTCTTTCTGCTGTCACAAACCGTTCACTTCAGAGTTTTTACGCAAAGCGCTGGAACACACAAGACGAGTGCGGAGTAACAAAAATAGCCAAGAAAAACTACATTTCCCTGAAGAATGTGAGCAGATTTGGGTCAGACGTGCTATGATTTTTGTCATGGAGCTTTGTGGAGTTTAGCAGCTTCCAGCTCAGCTGAAACCTTTTTGTGATGATGCCCTTAAAGTCTTTTTTCAGCGTTTGTGAAAAGTTGTAACAGTTAGAAAACGCAGCGCAGACAGAGCAGTGATTACGCTGCTTTCAAGCTCTGTAATTGTCACTTTTCCCTGTTCATGAAAATGGCAAGTGTGGGATTCTTGTTTTATTTTTGGCTTGTTGACAGTGAAGGAGCCATTGAGTTTTTTAATGGATCCTTAATGACAGAAACACAACAGAGAAAGCCCTGGAGGACGCTAACTGTCAGCCAACGGAGTCCCCCGAGACACGGAGAAGTCCTCCTCTCTCTTATCAACATACACTAAATATTTTGGAACATTAACAGTGTATTTTCCACACCATTGCCTTTCCGCTTCATTACACCTGTGTACTTAGCAAACGGGTGGGCAAAAAACAACAATATGCTCTTTGCAAATGTAAGCTGCTTCCAGCAAACAGACAGATAGAAACAGATTTCTGACTTTAAATGTCTGGAAATCATTCTGAGATGGATCGACCCTCGAGCTTAGAGGACAAGACTGTTTAACACAGGGCTCTCAAACTCAAATACACAATGAAACTTGAATAAAATCGCGGGCCAACATTGAACAAATAAACCTTTTAATATATACCAAACATGTTTTGCTTTAACATTAAATATGGAACCAGCAACGCTTATAATCATACAATATATAACTAAATAGTGCAGACATGCAAAATCAAATTTCAAATAAAAAACACATTAATTTATTAAATAAAAATTAAATAAAAATCGTATGCCTCTTTTCTATTTGCATCCTTCTGATTTAAATATCAAAATAAAGTTTTTCAACAGGTTAATACATTTAAAAATAAAATAACAATAATAAATCTAGTATTAGCGGTAAATGCGCCGTATAATACCGGCGGGTCAGCTTTTATAGAACAATAATAATATAATAATTTGGTATTGGCTTGCGGGCCAAATAAAATTACACTGTGGGCCAAATTTGGCCCACGGGCCAGAGTTTGACACCCCTGGTTTAACACCTACACTCTAAAAATGTCCCGTTGTTTTTACAGAAAAAAACTGTCAGCTGTGGTTACCAGAATATTTCCGTAAAAAATACAGAATATATGTCAACATCTTTACAGAACAACTTGTACATTTTACATCCTAAAACTGTAGTAATTTAGAAAAAAAGTTGTAGATTATAGTGTCCTTTACTGCTAATTTAACAGGATGATGCTGCTTTTATACTAATTATTTATGCAAATTGCAGATTTTGCTTATTGTGCATTGAATATCGATATATATCGCCCAGCCCTAGAATGACTGTAGCAGCACATTCTGAATAATGCTTGTGTGAATTTCTCTGCGGACTGAGAGTTTTTCATACTTTCACAGTATTGTAAAGCACCTTCACCTGCTTTTGGATCAAAAAAGACATTTTTCAATTAGAGCTGGGCAATATATCGATATAAAAAATATATCGATATATTGTTAAAAGTGATATGGAATTAGACAATATTGCATATATCAATATAGTTAAAAAAAATCTTTAATTATAAATGCTGCCCTTACTATGGTTTGTCATATTAAGTTCTTTTGTAATGTTTGTTATTCTTTTCTCATATAAATATATTTATTTCAGAAACAGATTGGCCTATTTTATTTCATAAGCTATTTTTTAAAAGATATTTTTGTTATTTACAATTTTTTATTTAAATGTGCACTTTATGGAGCTTTTATTTTTTTTTTTCTTTAAAGATTCTCGCGTTGTTATACAGCATTTATATTTTACTTATATAAACGGTTTTAATAAAACTGCTTGTGACATGTCATATTTGACGCTTTGCGGTAAAAATATCAGTATATATATCGTATATTGATATTCAGCCTAAATATATCGGGATATGACTTTTGGTCCATGTCGCCCAGCCCTATTTACAATATGGGCCTTTTAAATCAGGACATATCTGATCAAAATAAACAAGATAGCAAGTCAGGCCAGACATTCAGCGCCATCCTGGTGGTCTTGGTCTAATTCCATATCACATTTAAAAATATATCGATATATCGCCCAGCCCTACCAGCCAACATGTCCTCGGTGATATTCTGTATATTTGAGAAAATCTCATCAGCTGACAGACACAGTCTGTATCATCAGGGCAGATTCTGCTGCAGAATGAAAAGGCTCCAGATCAGACTCCACTAGCAGCAAAATGATCCACTTCAGGTTTCTACTGTAGAAAACTGGCATGAAAGGAGACGTCCTATTGGTCCAGGCTGCAGTAATAATCTAGTGTCTGATCTGGAGGAGTCTAAGGTAGAGAGAGTAGACTCGATACCGATACTCAGGAAAATATTCCATACTCTATACCGTTTTCGATACCACCAGGATAAAATCAAAGACCCCAAAATTTAACAGAAATATTTGTATTAACAAGAAAAATGCAACATGTAAAAATGAACAGAACCACAGGTTAAATATTTATAATAAAAACAGTTGTGCAAAAAGAAACTGCAACTATGATAACAAGCTTCAGGTCTGAGGTAGTGCAGAAAATAAATAAATACAATAAACAATAACAATTAGAACAATATTTAGAGGTTGTATGCTGTGCACGGCGGGGGGGTATCGATACTTTTGAAAATGAGTATCGTATCCGGATACAACGTTTTGGTATCAATACTTTTTTGAGTATTGATACTTTTGACAACCCTAGTCCCTTCTAGGGCTGGGCGTTACGGACCAAAAGTCTTATCCCCATTTTTTTAGCCTGCACCGCAAAAAAGGTCTCTAAAAACCGGGAAAAAAGCAGAAAATGCTGTTTTTTAAGATCAACCCAAAGAGAGAGGCAATGTGGCCAATGTTTATTTGTGACAAATTCATGGTTAAAACTAGGGTTGTGAAAAGTATTGATACTCAAGAAAGTATCGATACTAAAACGTTGTATCCGGATACGATACTCATTTTCAAAAGTATCGAGTATCTGAAGCTTGTTATCATAGTTGCAGTTTCTTTTTGCACAACTGTTTATTATAAATATGTAACCTGTGGTTCTGTTCATTTTTACATGTTGCATTTTTCTCGCTAATAAAAATATTTCAGTTAAATTTTGGGGTCTTTGTTTTTATCCTGGTGGTATCGAGTATGGAATATTTTCCTGAGTATCGGTATCCAGTTGAACATTTTAGTATCGTGACATCCCTCGTTAAAACCGCACAGAAAGGGAGATGTTGTGGATGTGGAAAATGAAACGTGACTCCTCTAGTAGTGAGATTTTTCCTTCTCAAAGAGGGCCGGCAGGTAAAAAGGAAACAGACGGAGGGATCAGGAGAAGAAATGGAACGGAGCCGGAGTTGGTACAGCTGCACGTACACATGAGCTTCACATTAGCCCTCCCTCCCTCCCTCTCTCTCTCTCTCTCTCTCTCTCTCCCTCTCTCTCTCTCTCCCTCCCTCTCTCTCTCTCTCTCTCTCTCTCCCTCTCTCTCTCTCTCTCTCCCTCTCTCTCTCTCTCTCTTTGTCTCTCCCTCCCTCCCTCTCTCTCTCTCTCTCTCTCTCTCCCTCTCTCTCTCTCTCTCTCCCTCTCTCTCTCTCTCTCTTTGTCTCTCTCTCTCTCTCTCTCTCTCTCTCTCTTTGTCTGTCTGTCTCTCTGTGTCTCTCTCTCTCTTTGTCTGTCTGTCCGTCTCCCTCTCTCTCTCCCCCCTCCTCCCGAGTGGCTGTTTTTGTGGATTGTTCTTCCGCCGTTGTCATAGCGACTGTGATGCAGACCGCCCGAACAGGCTGCCTGTCTGCTTGGATATGTCAAGTGTGTGTGTGTGTGTGTGTGTGTGTGTGTGATAAAACGCCAGAGTGCTCTCGGCTCAGAGAGGAAGTGTTTGGAGAATTATGTAATGTCCTCTTTTTCTAAAAGGGGGAAAAAGTTAAGAAGAAGAAGAAGAAGAATCTGTCCATCTGTACGTCTCTGTGTGTATATTTCTCAGAGTACCAGGGGAGTGTGGTGTTGTTGTCGAGGCACGGTTATTTTAGTGCGTCTAGGTAGATATTTTGTCTTTTTGTAAGAAGGATACAGTTTTTAACCCTGTGGAGTCCAAAATCTCCAAATAATCCAGACTTGTTGCCTCCATCAGAGTATAAAACAAAGCAGCGTGGAGCCCTACTGTACATTTACCTCTAAAGTTCTGGCTGTAAACTCCATGAGGCCAGTTTCAGTTTGATGATGATATACCAAGTAAAACTGGAGACAAGCTCAAATAGATTTAGTATCAAATGATAGAACTGGATGGAACCCTCTTATATGGTAGATTTGACACCTTTGGTCACATTTGACACATTTAACATTCTTTATTGAGCATGATAGTGTTTTGAAAGTAAAAAAAAGATTCAAAATCACATTTTATGTTGGACTAAAGGATTAAAAAAGACACAAAAAGACCAAAAAAAGATACAAAATGACTTAAAAAGACCAAAAAAGACACAACAAAAGACACAAAATGACTAAAAAGACACAAAACACAAAATGACTAAAAAAAGACACAAAATGACACAAAATTATTAAAAAACAGACACAAAATAACTAAAAAAAGACACAAAAGGACTAAAAAAGACACAAAATGACTAAAAAAAGACACAAAAGGACTAAAAAAGACACAAAATGACTAAAAATAAGACACAAAATGACTAAAAAAGACCAAAAAAGACACAACAAAAGACACAAAATGACTAAAAAGACACAAAACACAAAATTATTAAAAAACAGACACAAAATAACTAAAAAAAGACACAAAAGGACTAAAAAAGACACAAAATGACTAAAAAAAGACACAAAATTACAAAAAGACACAAAATGAGAAAAAAGACAAAATGACCAAAAATGACACAAAATAACTAAAAAAAGTCACAAAAGGACTAAAAAAGACACAAAATGACTAAAAAAAGACACAAAATTACAAACAGACACAAAATTACAAAAAAGACAAAATTACTAAAAAAAGACACAAAATGAGAAAAAAGGACACAAAATGACCAAAAAAGGAGAAAAAAAGACACAAAATTACAAAAAAAAAAGAGAAAAAAATAACACAAAATGACTAAAAAAAGACACAAAATTACAAAAAGACACAAAATGAGAAAAAAGACAAAATGACCAAAAATGACACAAAGTGACTAAAAAAAGACAAAGAATTACAAAAAAAGACACAAAATTACAAAAAAGTCAAAATTACTAAAAAAAGACACAAAATGAGAAAAAAAGACACAAAATGACCAAAAAATGAGAAAAAAAGACACAAAATTACAAAAAAAGACACAAAATTACAAAAAAAGACAAAATGAGAAAAAAAGGACACAAAATGACGAAAAAAAGACACAAAATGAGAAAAAAAGGACACAAAATTACAAAAAAAAAAGACATGTTGATCCAGTAAGTCAGAATAAAAAATCTATTATTATTATCAGGTCATATAGGAGAAAAAAATCTCCCAACATGGTATTTAAACATGTTTTAAGGTGAATACAGGCAGGATGGAAGGAGTCAGACTCCACAGAGTTAAAGATTCACTGAGACTCTTTCCTGTGTGTAAAGTTTCCACTGAAGCTGTCGGCTCTGAGCCAGGAGGAGAGAGGAGGAGGAGGAGGAGGAGGAGGAGGAGGAGGAGGAGGAGGAGGACAGTGGGATGGGAGGAGAAAGCCAGTAAAGAGAGAGAGGATAGTATAAAGTTGATGGGGGAGAAAGGGAGGGAGGCTCTGAGCCAAGTGGGAGGGGTGTGAATCCTTGTGACGCTGCCATTCTCCCTCAGGGAGCCCTCTGATTGGACGACATGAGGGGTCTATAAATAGAGCCCTAATCTGTGAAAGAGAGGCTAAAAATAGAGAGAGAGACGCAAACAGAGAGAGAGAGAGAGAGATATGAACAGTTTGCAGAGTTGTAAACAGCAAGAAAGTTTTTAAAAGTCTGGCAAAAAGAGTTTCATGTTCAAGGTGTAAGAAATAAAAACTGCATCAGGGAAAATGAGACGAAAACAATGAGAGTTGTTCAGTTCTGAAGGACTTTAGAAAGCTGTCAGAGTAAAGAGACAGTCTGAAGAGTGTCTGTATGACGTGTCCAGTAGAACTGTTTTGTAAAGTCGTTATTCCTTTTGCAGCGTGAAACCAAAACCAACAGGACCAGATGTAGACAGTGGAACAGAACACGGACCTGGGTTCAGACCTGGGTTCAGACCTTGGTTCAGACCTGGGTTCAGACCTGGGTTCAGACCTTGGTTCAGACCTTGGTTCAGACCTGGGTTCAGACCTTGGTTCAGACCTTGGTTCAGACCTGGGTTCAGACCTGGGTTCAGACTTTCAGATGTGAAAACGCCCTTAGCCATCTAAATAAAATCAATATCTGTTTTAAGTGTACGCTTAGTCTGAAAATTAAAACTTCTTCACCCTACTGTCAGACAGCCTGAGAACTGAAGCTTTAATATACGTTCTGTTCAAAGACTCTAAACTGTCTTCACACTCCTTTCAGCTCCTCATCCTCTCTCAGGGGTTTTCCACCCGAAGGGTTCCCAATTGTGAACTGTTCTTTGGTTTTCCACCACTAAAGAATCAGCTTCCAGCCGGGAAAACTGGTTCCACAGCAGCACCAACTCTCTGCTGGTCTTGAACTGTGAACGCTACATCAGGGCTGGGGGCGGGGCTATCGGACCAACAACACCAACTGGGTGCCGTTTAGACCAGGGGTGTCAAACTCAAATACACAATGGGCCAAAATTTAAAACTTGAATAAAATCGCGGGCCAACATTGAACAAATAAACCTTTTAATATATACCAAACATGTTTTTCTTTAACATTAAATATGGAACCAGCAATGCTTATAAACATACAATATATAACTAAATAGTGCAGACATGCAAAATCAAATTTCTTATAAAAAACATTTAAAAATAAAATAACAATAATAAATCTAGTATTAGCGGTAAATGTGCCGTATAATACCGGCGGGTCAGCTTTTTTAGTACAATAATAATATAATAATTTGCTATTGGCTCACGGGCCAAATAAAATTACACTGCGGGCCAAATTTGGCCCGTGGGCCAGAGTTTGACACCCCTGGTTTAGAGAGACTAACTAAAACATGTTTCATTAATTTATTTGATTAGTTTAATTGCAATGTGATTGATACGGGCTAGCACTAGCGTGCTAACGTTAGCAGCCGATTAAATTGGCCAACGTCAGTTGGCGATCGATAGCGTTAGCGGGCTAGCAAGACCAAGACCAACTGGGCGCCATTGAGAGTGACCAACTAAAACATGTTTCATTAAGTTATCTGATTAGTTTAACTGCAATGTGATTGATCCGGGCATCGGCTCCCGGTTGATAACCCCGATCTCTGAGCCCAGTCACCCTACAGATACCAGTTCCAGGACTGGTTCGGAGTCTGTGCCTAATCTTGAACCAGTTCCTCGCTTTCCGACTGCTAAAGAACCAGAACCTTTCTTGGTGTTGCATTCAATGAAGCTCTGATATTTGCAAGTATCAGCTGCTAAAACGGCATTGTTGCAATTTAATCCAACATATATTCAGTTTGATGGGGATTCAGGGCACATTGATTCAACGTGGCGATGCCTGAGCTAACGTGCTAACATGCTAACGCCACCACAAACAACTGACTAACCATTTTACTTAGTATTTTTAACACTGGCCTGAAACTCTTAGCCAATCAGCTTTCAACACCACCAGTACATTCTCCCAGTGCTCCCATTGGCCAGTCCTGGTTGACACTTAAATAAAAACTGTGGTGTGAAAGTGAAAACAGAGAGCTCAGTGTGATGTTGAACTCCTAAGATAAACTTTTCATGTCTTCTAATCTGCTCTGTGCAGCCTCCCCTTCTCCTTCTCCTCCTCATCCAGAGCTCCTCAACTCTCTAATTATGTTCACTTGCTGAGTGAGTTGGGAGGGTGGGAGTGCGTGTGTGTGTGTGTGTGTGTGTGTGTGTGTGTGTGTGTGTGTGTGTGTGTGTGTGTGTGTGTGTGTGTGTGTGTGTGTGTGTGTGTGTGTGTGTGTGTGTGCGTGTGTGTGTGTACTCTACAGTTGCCCGCATGTTTAAGCCTGTAATTAGTGCTCTTTAAGATGACAAAATTTCTGAGAAAATGTTAAAAAGAGCAGGCCGAGGCTTGTGCATGAGCGTGCACACTGGGCCACAGAACAGAGAAGTTAAAGTATAGAGGGGGGGGTTCCTCTTTAAAAATAATCTGCTCTGGGAGAAAGGTCACGGAAGTGTTGCAGTGGAGGAATAAAAGGTAATAATTTGTCATGAATTGGTATATTTCTATGTGCTGGTGGGGACTTTAAGGGACGGCTGCTTGGTGACAAAGAGTTTCTGTGGATCTGAGTATAATGAGTCTATATTTAAAGCTGTGTGTGTGTGTGTGTGTGTGTGCGACCTTGTGCCTGTGTGTGTTTTAGAAAGTGACTCATCATTTGTATTTGTGCTGGAACAGTAACCCAACACCAACCCAACCCAGCCGGCGACCGGAGCAACACTTATTATTCTCTCCACCTCTCTGCTCAGTCTGCCTTATGACTGGCTTCTCCTTCTGTCTTTTGAGCTGTTTGAGTGATTCTCATGAACATGATACAAACAGCTCACAGCAAAAATCCAGGAGCATTGAATACATGGTTTTTTTGACCCTTTATAACAGGGGTCTCAAACTCAAATTACCGTGAGAGCTGGAGGCTGTATCAAAATGAGCAAAAAAGACACAAAATTACTTAAAAAAGACACACAATTACTAAAAAAGACACAATTATTTAAAAAAAAGACACAAAATGACCCCAAAAAGACACAAAAAATGACAGAAAAAAACTAAATTACTTAAAAAAGACACACAATTACTAAAAAAGACACAATTATTTTAAAAAAGACACAAAATGACCCCAAAAATGACAGAAATAAACTAAATTACTTAAAAAAGAAACAAAATGACCCAAAAAGACACAAAATGACCAAAAAAATACACAAAAATGTAAGAAAAAACTAAATTACTTAAAAGACACAAAATTATTTAAACAAAAAAGACACAAATGACCCAAAAAAAGACACAAAAATGTAAGAAAAAACTAAATTACTTAAAAAAGAAACAAAATGACCCAAAAAGACACAAATGACCCAAAAAAAGACACAAAAATGTAAGAAAAAACTAAATTACTTAAAAAAGAAACAAAATGACCCAAAAAGACACAAAATGACCAAAAAACGACACAAAATGACCAAAAAAGACACAAATTTATTTTTAAAAAAGACACAAAATGACCCAAAAAAAGACACAAAAATGAAAGAAAAAACTAAATTACTTAAAAGACACAAAATTATTTAAACAAAAAAGACACAAAATGACCCCCAAAAGACACAGAATGACCAAAAAAGACTTCATACTTCTATTTCACTACATTTTGAGGCAAATAATTTACTTTTTACTCCACTACATTTATCTGACAGCTTTAGTTACTTTAAAGGTCCAGATCCAACATAAAAAACAGGACTTTTTTTGCCTTTTTATCCCTTTTTTTCCATCTTTCTTCCTTACATTGTTGTCTTTTCTACATACCTAATACGTCCTGTCTCTCTCTCTGTGCAGCCTCTGTTGTCTCTGAGATATTTCTGCTAACACCCAGAGGATTGTGTCTCAGTGAAACGTCGTCACTTCCTCCTCAGCTGCAGGTCGCGTGAGGTCACCAGCCTCAGATAAACTGAGTTTGGTTCTCTGGATGTGACTCTGCAGTCTAACGGCTGGCTGGCTCTTTAGGTGGCGGCGTCTGTGTGAAGTCAGTTACATTGTGGTTGTGATTGTCACACATTTCGTTCTGGATTAGTGATCTTGCATAGGGCTGGGCGACATGGACCAAAAGTCAAAAGTTTTTTTTCCATTTAATAAAAGGGAACTCAAGTTCTCATCTAACTATCATCTATTATCACATGAACCTTGTCAAAATGAAATAGTGAAATCTTGAATTAAAAGGGAAATATTATGGTAATTTTTATATTTTGAATGACTATCGAACATTTGTTTTTGCTTTAATTATATCTATATAAAAAAATCACTTCAGTCTTCCCTGATTGGACAGTGTTTCCCTATCTGCGCTCTCAGCATATCTGAGTTATTTTGTAATGTTCCTTATTATTTTCTCATATACAGTTGCAAGAAAAAGTATGTGAATCCTTTGAAATGACCTAGTTTTCTGCATTGGACATGCACTATTGGTCCATCTCGCCCAGCCCTAGTATATAATCTAGGTGTATTTTTCATTTTTTGTTGAATAACATTAAGGGCTGGGTAATATGGAGAAAATCAAACATCATTAACCAAATACCTCAATGTGGCTAATGCAACCCCGAAGCCAAAAAAGTTGTGTTACATGCAAATAAAAAACAAAAACCTCCATTAAATTCAGAATTCAAAGTGTATCTTTACAAAAACAAGAGTTTATCAACTTCAAGTTGAATTAAATATCAAAAAGAATTAGCAAATTCTGTTTCATTTATGGTTTAGAATTTATCCCAACTTTTTTGGAACTGGTATTGTAATAAAACATTAATTAATTGATTAAATTGTGATTAATTATATCTATATAAAAAAAACACTTCAGTCTTCCCTGATTGGTCAGTGTTTCTCTATCTGCGCTCTCAGCATATCTGCACCATCATTGCAGCCGGGGAATGACTTAGGGCTGGGCGATATGGACCAAAAGTCATATCCTGATATATTTAGGCTGAATATTGATATACGATATATATCCTGATATTTTTATCACAAAGTGAGAGCAAATGTTCAGTCAAAGCCAAATATGACATGTCACAAGTAGTTTTATTGATTTATTTAAGTGAACATAAATACTGTATAACAACAGAAGAACCTTTTTGTTTTTTTAAATCAAAGCTTAATGTTTTATTACAATACCAGTTCCAAAAAAGTTGAGATAAATTTGTTTGTTAACAGGTGGATGGTATCACTCTAAAGCACAGTTTTTATTTAACGCATCACCATTCATGTCTGCAAATCAAACAGATTTTTATTTGAATGCAGAAAACAAACAAGAAAGCATAAAAAAAGAATGAATGGGGGAAAAAGCATTGCTGTGATGAACATTTCTCCGTATGCTGAGATATAAGATGTGATGAGGTCATATTTTATCTGAAGGCTCCTTGTTGTCCAGCTGAGAGACGCTGACTGTCCTCAGGCCCTTTGTGATGGAAATGATGGCAGTGATTCAGTATAAATGTGTGGTTGTGCTGCATGAGTTGGGGTCAGTGTGTCGCTGCTAACTTGGACCACTTGGTCCTAGGGCTGGGCGATATGTCCATATATTTTCAATTGTGATATTGAATTAGACCATATCGAATTTATCGAAATAGTTCAAATGAAACAAATGAGAGCCCCTATACGAAAGGTAAACACTTCTTAAACGCTTGCAGTGGGTGTTGACGTTTGGAGGACGGACCAAAATTACGAGCAGTCACCAGTTTGGCTTTGTCCCAGTACATAGATCGGTTTTAAGACCTGTTAGTTTCCATTGGTTTTAGTGAAAATAGTGTTATTGTCATGTGTTGATTCCATTCCTGCAGTTTCTAGCGTGCTAACATTAGCGGCCGATCATATTGGCTAACATTAGTTGGCGATCGATAGCATGCTAGCCTTAGCGGGCTAGCAAGACCAAGACCAACTGGGCGCCATTGAGAGTGACCAACTAAAACATGTTTCATTGATTTATTTGATTTGTTTAACTGCAACGTGATTGATACGGGCACCGACTCCCGGTCGAAGATCTCTGAGCCCAGTCACCCTACAGATACCAGTTCCAGGACTGGTTCGGAGTCTGTGCCTAATCTTTAACCAGTTCCTCGCTTTCCGACTGCCAAAGAACCAGAACCTTTCTTGGTGTTGCATTCAAAGAAGCTCTGATATTTGTTCATATCAGCTACTAATAAAGTGTTGAGTTGTCACTGTTAGGGGTGTAACAACTTAATCCAACATATATTCAGTTTGATGGGGATTCAGAGCACATTGATTCAACATGGTGATGGCTGAGCTAACGTGCTAACATGCTAACGCCACCACAAACGGTCATACAAATGGCAGCATTAACTGACTAACCATTTTATTTAGTATTTTTTACAGCTTGGACAATAAGGAGCCTTCATTCAAATTAAAACTCTAAACTCTAATATTCAGGAGCTGATTGCCAAGACCTCTTTTAAAGGTGACAAATATTGCCAGTTGCATTCAGTTTAATATGACCCACCTCTGTTTCAGTGCTTGTAACTAAGTTAATTCAGTTAAAAGGATATTATGGATATAATCTGTTGTAATGAAAAACACACAGCAGCATTAAATAACATGGGGAATGAATCATTTTTGACCCATGTTGTGCATTAGAAGGTGTTTATACTGTCTGTTGTGCATCAAAGGGTTAAGTATTGATCCAGCAGATATTGGAATGATTCTGATCAGATCAGAGCAGGTTGGTTGGTGATGTCGAGGCGTTTCAGGAAGGTGACGGGAGGTAAAGACGAGGTTTTTCTTTATTTAGTGATTTAAGACGGAGACATGATCTTCTTCTTCTTCTTCTGTCTCGGTCCGTCTCTTTCCTTCCTTTGACTCCGTCTCCGTCTCCGTCTCACCCTCTCTGACTGTCATTCCACATTTATGACCGGCCTGTGATGTGTACCCAAGACAGATGGGGCACGGCAAGATGGCCGCTGTTGCCCTGGCAACAGAATGGAGAGCGGGAGGAGAGAGTGAAAGATTTTCTTTTTTTTTGGTGGGATGTTCAGGTTATCGGGGAGATTCAGAGAATATGTGAAGAGAAGAGGAGAGGGTCTGCAGCTGCTCTCAACTGGACATAACAACGGAAAAACATGTAACCAGAGAGCCAATAATCAATACGTCAATATTTATCAATAATCACGCTGCAGTGCACGAGTCACTCCTCGATGTTTAGACTGAGAATAGTTTGTTTGTTGTCAGCGTTTCCACACAGAGATTTAAAATCTAGTGACGTTTTGTGTCTTTAGCAATCTAGGATTCACTGTGTGTGTGTGTGTGTGTGTGTGCAGTTTGATTGCACAATGTCAGTGATGTTTTTTTAATGAAAATAACTACATTTTTGTGTGTTTTTTTTACTTGAAATAACAAGTCAAGTCAAAGTTTATTCATAGACATTTAAAAACAACCTCAGTTGACCAAAGTGCTGTACAGTTATTAAAATACAATAAATTAATACACAAATATAGTTATAAATAAAAACAATGAAAACAATAAAATGCTAAAAACAGTAAAAAAGACACAAAATTACAAAAAAACCCACAAAATTACAAAAAAGACACAAAATGACCAAATAATACACAGAATTGTCAGAAAAGACAATTATTAAAAAAGACACAAATTTACCAAAAAAGACACAAAATTATAAAAAAAAAGACACAAAATGACTGAAAAAACAATAAATTACGTAAAAAAGAGACAAAATGACCAAAAAAGACATAATAATTATTTTAAAAAGACAAAATTATTTAAAAAAGGCACAAAATTAGAAAAAAATTATTAAAGGGACCTTCCACACAAACAACACGGTACTTTAAACTTTCATATCAAGGTGGGGACCATAAAATATCATCACAAGGGCCACAATTGGCCCGCGGGCCGCCAGTTTGAGACCCCTGATGTAAACTGTCTCAGACGTAGGAGGCGGTAGAAGTTGTGGTTTTCCAGAAGAACAGATGAATCTCTGTTACGTAACATCCGTCAGGTTTCTCTTTCTGTCTCTCACTGTTTGGATCTGGACACCCAAACAAATGACTCAACGCTGGATAAATGTCCCCAGTACTCGCACGCTGTACACGCAGGTGGACGCTATGTTTGGGAGTAGAATCACTCAGTGTGTGTGTGTGTGTGTGTGTGTGTGTGTGTGTGTGTGTGTGTGTGTGTGTGTGTGTGTGTGTGTGTACCAGTGTCTTTAGTAGACTTGTGGGAATCCTCTTAGCGTATGCTGCTTGAAGCTCAGAGCGCATTATGTAACCCCTCTAATCCAGCACCGCATCAAGACAGACAGCAAAAGACCACAACCCATACACACACACACACACACACACACACACACCCTTGTACGTCTATCTTTGTGAGGACCCTCATTAGAACAGTGAATTCCCTTGCAAGGTTATAATTGTTTGGATTTTTCATTAGTTTTAGTTTTAATTTTGTTATGAATTTGTGTTTTTAAATTCTGTTGTTATTTTTTTGAAAAGCTTTAGTTTTAGTGTTAGTTTTAGTTGTTTTGTAATGGGGTATTTGTTGGGTGGGAGATTAAAAGAGGTCACAGTAAATTTTGCCTTTATTTCCTTTGTCTTATCCATCTTCATTATGTATGAAAAAAGTTGACAAAGACGAAAACGAAGGACATTTTCACTATAATTTTAGTTCAATTTGTAACCACACAATACAGTTTCAGTTAATTATCATTTTTTTGTAACCTTTAACCCTTAAAACAAAGTCTGAAATCTCAAAAAAGCCTTTAAAGAAGTGAGGACCGGCCGAATTGTCCTCACTTTGCAAAAATGTCCTCACTCTGTTGGTTTAAAACATGTTCTGGTCCCCACTATGTAGGAAGGACAAGAACAAACACACACAAGGCTGCATTGTTTCGAGTGTCTTTAATCTCTAATCTGATCAGATATTTTGACGTTAGTCTACATGTTCCTATATCCTCCGTCAGACAGCTGAAGTGCATTCTGGGAGTCTCCCTCGCTGTGGTGGTCGTCACCCATGGCGACGGGACCTCTGAACCTGGTTAATTGGAGTCATCCTCCTGCCTTCATCCTCCGTCTGCAGGGAGCAGGTTGTGGTCTTAAAAGGAGGCACAGAGGATGTGTGTGTGTGTGTGTGTGTGTGTGTGTTGGCATCCACTTGCTTTTTAATAAGAAATCCATAAATCCAGCTCTCCTACTTCACCTTTATTATAGAATATTTAAAGGAATAGGTTAACATTAAGGAAAAAGGCGTATTATTATTATTATCATTATTATTATTATTATTATTATTCGGGTAAGGGTCATTAACAGAGGTGTCAAGCACTTAAGTAGAAATGTTGGGTATCAATGACCAAAAAATGACACAAAATGACCAAAAAATGACACAAAATGACCAAAAAATGACACAAAATGACCAAAAAAAGACACAAAATGACTAAAAAAAAAGACACAAAATGACTAAAAAAAAAGACAAAAAATGACTAAAAAAAGACAAAATTACCAAAAAAGACAGAAAACTACTAAAAAAGGACACAAAATGAGAATACATGTGGAAGTGTCGCAATGCAACATGGGACTTTGAAATGATCACCAAAAAGACACAAAATTACCAGAAAAAGACAGAAAATAACCAAAAAAAAAGACACAAAATGACTAAAAAAAAAAACACAAAATGATTTAAAAAAGACACAAAATAACTAAAAAAACATACAAAATTACCAAAAAAGACCCAAAATGAGAATCCATGTGGGAGTGTCCCAATGCATCATGGGACTTTTCCAGAACTTATAAATCATGGTGAAGACGACTATAGCGGAGGGAGCTCAGATATAACAGCTATAAGCTCTCAGATACTTTATGAATTTCATTTCTATCTGCTACAGAGGCTGAAAAATCTATTATTTAGTAGAAGAGTTGACACTTCTGTTGGATTTACAGAAAAACTTCAGGTTTTAGGGGCTGATTTTAAAATCACCAATCAGAGGTTTACAGGCAGTTTTTACAGCCGTTTTAGGACTAAATGGGTTAATATTGTTGTGAAGTTTGTAACTATTTCTTTCCTGCAGCTAACAGCAGTTACAGGTGACAGTGTGGGCTTCAGGTGAAAGGGGCGGGGCTTAGTGAGGGGTCGACCTGTCCAGGTATTTACATCCAGAACTAGTCAGAGTGGAGCATGAAGCAGCAGAACACACACAGCTAACGTGTGTGTGTGTGTGTGTGTGTGTGTGTGTGTGTGTGTGTGTGGTTTGGGGGGGGGGGCAGAGTGGCTCAGCAGTTCAGGCATTTTATTGATGCGTAAAAAAGACCCTGAAGGAAGGAAGTAATGTCAGACCAGACCCTCCCCCCTCACACACACACACACACACACACACACACACACACACACACACACACACACACACACACACACTCCATTTCCTGCAGTAATTGACCCGTCTTTCTCTTCTCTTCTTTATCCCCTTCAATTAGTCCTTCTTTACACACACACACACACACACACACACACACACACACACGACACACACACACACACACACACACACACACACACACACACACACAGATACTATAGATGACCATGTTTTGACACCAGGTGTGAAGGAGAGAGTCAGAGAGAGAGAGAGAGTGATTCTGCAGGGACCCTCACATTTAGAAAAAGTGACGCGCTTAGATTCATCAAAAACGAGGGAGTCATTTTTTGGACATCCCATAATGTGGTAATTTGTTGCTATTTTTTTAAGATACTTTTTGGGCCATTTTCAAGGCTTTATTGATAAGGAGAGAAAGAGAAACACAAACACTTAAAAGCACACAAAAACACAAAAAATGCAAAAAAACACACAAAATTACAAAACACACCCATAAAAACACAAAAAAAAACACACAATAA
Organism: Centropristis striata; assembly: GCF_030273125.1. Lineage (NCBI taxonomy): Eukaryota > Metazoa > Chordata > Actinopteri > Perciformes > Serranidae > Centropristis > Centropristis striata. The sequence continues at coordinate 21,117 of NW_026739088.1, forward strand.
ACATTAAACACGAGATTGCATTAAAAATGCTGATGGCAAACTGGAAAATCTGAAAAATCTCTGCAAAAATAGTAAAATCATGTTTCACTTGGTCGAGGTTGTTTTTTTTAACCTTTGCTGGACTCTGGAGAGAGTTAAAGAAAAGTATATTTTTAGTATTGGGATTAATGACTTTATATTCTTG